>NC_057801.1:253441659-253734241 GCF_018294505.1 Triticum aestivum | reverse complement strand
CGCTCATTGTTCATCCCAGAGGCAGCTTCGATCGGCTTCAGTTAGCAGCAGTAGCGAAGGAATCGCTCGATCGGGTTCAGTTAACAGCCATCGATCGATCGATCGGGTTCAGTAACGCGTAGCATGCAGTGCAATCGCTCGGGTTCAGTTAGAGCCCAACGCCTCGCTCGGGTTCAGTTAGAGCCAACGCCTCGCACACACGCGTGTACGTGTACAAGAGAAGCGCGCATTGCTCGGCCCCCAACCTCCCACCGTAACCGGCAACTCCCCGAAATTTTCCTCCCCCTCGCTTCTACCACAGTTTTTTCCATCACGGACGGCCCAAAGAATGTCATGCAGCTACGTCTCCGGCCCACCCAGGACGAAAAGCCCATTCTCTGTCATGATTTTTTGTCATAGAAGTAGGAGCCCACCACATCTATGATGATACCGGGTTTTGTCACAATTATCGTCATAGAGGTGTCATATGTATGACAGAAAAAAAATGCGTTCGGCCAAAATGTCACGGATGTGTCTTTTTTTGTAGTGGTGTCCCTTGCCTCCTGTTACCATTAGCCTTAGACGCACAGATCGGGACCCCCTACCCGAGATCCGCCGGTTTCGACACCGACACTCATTTCCAGCATTCGTTTACTTACGGCCCGTTACTGTCATTTTCTGCTTGTGGGCTAAATTCAGCCCGAGGTTACAGTCGGCCCGTTTTGTGGCCCGTTAACACGTTGGGCCGTTTTCATAGCGTCATCAAATACGACCGATTAACGACGGCCCATTATGGTCGGCCCATGAACAGACGATTCCAACTCCAGCCCGTTTACGGCCATAATGCAGTCTGTTATTGGCCCATGTTTGGCCAACCGATCATACAGCTCGTACACGGCCCATTGATGATACGACCCGTAGAAGGCCCATTGTGTCTACGACCCGTATAAGGCCCATTGTTTCTACGACACGTAGAAGGCCCATTGTTTCTACGGCCCGTAGGAGGGAAATGGTAACTACAGTAAATATGTAGCCCATGGTTATTGTGGCCTAGTTTTAAAAAATAGGTTATTGCGGTCACTAGCAAACCGCGGAAAAAGAA
Source organism: Triticum aestivum (assembly GCF_018294505.1). Taxonomy (NCBI): domain Eukaryota; kingdom Viridiplantae; phylum Streptophyta; class Magnoliopsida; order Poales; family Poaceae; genus Triticum; species Triticum aestivum. The sequence continues at coordinate 253,733,160 of NC_057801.1, read as the reverse complement.
CTGCACTAACTACAAGCAAAGAAATAAACAAGACAATAAGGAAATAAATAAGCAAGCAACTTACGCTAGGCCATCACGGCTATTACACATATTACATCCACTGGGGATCAAAGTTCGCCACCAGTGCAAATATAGGGAAAACAGCAGCATATAAATGCCACAGCAAAACAAGTCCAGAACTGAAACCACTTCAGAAGAGCTCAAGAAACAATATCCTAGGTACCCATAATGTTCGCAAGATGCTTAACAAGCTTATTAACTTTCTCTTGTTTGGCGCTTAAGTCCTTCAACACTTGTTGTTGCACCAGAAAGTATGCATCTGAATTCTGCAGAGACTTCGTCAGTCCTTCGGCTTCCTGTCGCACAACATCTGATCAATGTCTTTCAACTTGAAGTTGAGACTCAAGAAGCCGAACTGATTCAGGCAACGAGTTCAAAGAGCTGGTGCCAGCAGTAGTGGCCAGTAACTCGAACACTACATCAAGACAGGACTTTGGGGTTGTCTCAGTGTCTTCAATATAGTTTTTATCAGCTTTCTTGGAGATCAACAAGGATGTCTCACTATCTTGAACCTTATCTGCGTTACTTCCTTTACCATTGCATAACGGGGTACTCTTCTCCAATATTTTATCCGCGTTCTAAAAGTGAAACAAACAAACACATCACAGGTTTACAATGTAGTATATGAAACTCATTTTGGTAAACCAGTTCAGTAGTAAGGTGGACAGGATAGCAGCATGAAACAAACATATATCTATGTAGTATGGTCAATGTATGGTCTATATCATTCTAGTTTATGTTGCCAAATCAAGATAGATACAGTTCGAATCATATCTATTTAAGACAAAGCAGCATAGACAGAATATAAGTGTGGGAAACTACACAGCAATAACAACACTTGTAATGTGCATGGCATGAGAACATAACTGTTTATTCAATTGAAACTGAAATCAACATAGAGCAAGTTACAACAGCAAATAGCCAAACACGTTAACGAAACAGGTTTAAAACATACCTGTTGCGCCATTGGAGTTTCAATTGCATCCTTCAAATTTGAAATTAGTTGGTATGAGTAAATACAGTGATGCAAGAGCAAAGTAGTATGAACCATAGCTACGGAACCTGACTTGAGAACAATTCTTCTTCTGCTTTAAGCATTGACTTGGGGTTCGGAGTGGTGGTCCTCGTGCTTTGGGCACTGCAGTTGCCTTACTAACTACTCGTGTTTGGGTGCTCTGTGGTGGAGATGGTGTTGTTCAACGGGAACTGGCTATCTATCTGCTGGGGTTGGGGTTAGAAGGGGTGTAGCTGGTTCTCTGTCCAACTGGGTAGGGGTACAATCTGCATGAGTGTGGGTTATGTGTGGTGGGGCTGGTTCTTGGGCAAGTACAACCGTGTTTCTATCTGCATCAACAGGTAGCACGATCTTTTCAGAAGACCGTCTTTTTACTCCCACAGATACTGCCATCACTCCCTCGAATTGAAATGGCTGATAAACAAGAAAAGTAATTGAATGTACAGACATTGTAAGATAGACAGGTGCAATGGATAGTAGGGAAGAAAACAGGGCATGAAATAATTCACATTTATGTTGTCTAACCAAACAGAATAGCAGGACATAATTTCACATATATGATGTCTAATTAAACAGGATATGATGACACAATTTCACATGTATGATGGCTAACTAAACAGGATAGAATGACATACTTCAAAATATGATGACTATGTAAATAGGATGACATGATATAACTATACGATGTGTCTATGAAAGTGGTTGGCATGCCATAAATCACAAACATGTCGTCGATGGAAACATGATGGCATGATATAATTCACGGATAGAATGACATAATTTAAAATATGATGACTATGTAAACAAGATGAGATGATATAACTATATGATGTCTTTAGAAAATTGGTTGGCATGCCATAATTCAGATACATGCTATCTATGTAAACATCATGGCATGACATAATTCAAATATATGATTTATATACTAAGGAAGTGAGCACAGGGCAATCACATATATGATGTGTCAACTAAGGAGATGGCATTCAATATTGTGTATATGATGTAAAAACTAAGCATTGCAATACAACATATGCATGATATGAGTAATATAACCCTGCCAAGTTTGAGCATACACCTCAGGGGGATAATAGGACTGGTTATCTGCCTCTAAATCCTCCTCTGAAGAGCTATCTGTAACCAGCAAGATATCTGCTTCAGCAGGTAGCATTGTCTGCTCTGAAGACCTTGTTTTCACTCCGGATTTCTCCATCACCAATTCAAATAGCTGATGCACAGGAAGAGCAGTTGAATATACAAACATTGTCAAAAAAAGCAATGAGAAATACAAAAAAGGACGGCATGATATAATTCACATATATGACGCTTGCCTAAACAGCATGGCATTGCATAATTCACATACATAATGCCTTGCAACAAGATAACATTGCATAATTCACATATATAATGTCTTGCAACAAGATGGCATTGCATAATTCACATCTATGGTAATTAGACACTAAACAAGTGGCATTCACACAAAGCATGTCTAAACTAAGCAAATGACATAGCAATGCAACATACCATACGCAAGATCTGAGCAACATAACCCTGCCAAGTTAGAGCGTGCACCTCGGGGGGGGAAATATGACTGGTCATCTGTTTCTGAATCCTCCTCCGAGGAGCTATCGGTAACCAGCAAGACATGCGCTTCGTCAGATAGCATTGTTTGCTCTGAAGACCTTGTTTCGACTCTAGATTTTTCCATGACCGTGCCGAATGGCTGATGCACGGGAAGAGTAATTGAATGTACTAAAATTGTTGACAAATTTAACACGTGATAAAAAAATGATGGCATGATATAATTCACATATAAGATGACTAGCTAACCAGGGTGGCATTGCAAAATTCACATATATGATGCCTGGCCAAACAAGATGGCATTGCATGATTCACATATACGATAAAGAAACTAAACAGATGGCATTGACACAAAGCATGTCTAAGCTAAGCAGATGACATCTTTAATGTATACAGTAAGCAATGCAACGCAGCATATGCATGATATTACCAACATCACCATGCCAAGTTAGAGCGAAGACCTCATGGGGTAAATAGGAGTGGTCTTATCCTTCTGAACCCCCCTCAGAACAGTTATCTTCCTCTTGATTACGATCCGAAATGGGTGGAGGGGGGCTACTGATACGTCTCCAACGTATCTATAATTTATGAAGCATTCATGCTATATTATTATCTGTTTTGAATGTTTATGGGATTTACTAAGCACTTTTATATTATTTTTGGGACTAACCTATTAACCGGAGGCCCAGCCCATATTGCTGTTTTCTTGCCTATTTCAGTGTTTTGAAGAAAAGGTATATCAAACGGAGTCCAAACGGAATGAAACCTTCGGGAAAGTTATTTTTGGAACAGAAGCAATCCAGGGAACTTGGAGTGCAAGCCAGGGAAGCTTCAAGGTGGCCACGAGATAGGGGGCGCACCCACCCCCCTAGGCGCGCCCTCCACCCTCATGGGCCCCTCGTGGCTCCCCGAACCGACTTATTTTGTCTATATAATTCCATATACCCTAAAACACTCGGAGAACAATATAGATCTGGAGTTCCGCCGCCGCAAGCCTCTATAGCCACCAAAAACCTCTAGGGAGCCCGTTCCGGCACCCTGCCGGCGGGGGGATCCCTCACCGGTGGCCATCTTCATCATCCCGGCACTCTCCATGATGAGGAGAGAGTAGTTCACCCTCGGGGCTGAGGGTATGTACCAGTAGCTATCTGTTTGATCTCTCTCTCTCTCTCTTGTGTTCTTGAGGTGATACGATCTTGATGTATCGCGAGCTTTGCTATTATAGTTGGATCTTATGATGTTTCTCCCCCTCTACTCTCTTGTAATGGATTGAGTTTTCCCATTGAAGTTATCTTGTTGGATTGAGTCTTTAAGGATTTTAGAACACTTGATGTATGTCTTGTCGTGCTTATCTGTGGTGACAATGGGATATCACGTGATCCACTTGATGTATGTTTTGGTGATCAACTTGCAGTTTCCGTCCATGAACCTATGCATAGGGGTTGGCACACGTTTTCGTCTTGACTCTCCGGTAGAAACTTTGGGGTACTCTTTGAAGTACTTTGTGTTGGTTGAATATATGAATCTGAGATTGCGTGATGCATATCGTATAATCATGCCCACGGATACTTGAGGTGACATTGGAGTATCTAGGTGACATTAAGGTTTTGGTTGATTTGTGTCTTAAGGTATTATTCTAGTACGAACTCTATGATAGATCGAACAGAAAGAATAGCTTCATGTTATTTTACTATGGACTCTTGAATAGATTGAGCAGAAAGGATAACTTTGAGGTGGTTTCGTACCCTACCATAATCTCTTTGTTTGTTCTCCACTATTAGTGGCTTTGGAGTGACTCTTTGTTGCATGTTGAGGGATTGTTATATGATCTATCTATATTATTATTGTTGAGAGAACTTGCACTAGTGAAAGTATGAACCCTATGCATTGTTTCCTACCATTGCAATACCGTTTACGCTCACTTTTATCATTAGTTACCTTGCTGTTTTTATATTTTCAGATTACAAAACCTATATCTACCATCCATATTGCACTTGTATCACCATCTCTTCGCCGAACTAGTGCACCTATACAATTTACCATTGTATTGGGTGTGTTGGGGACACAAGAGACTCTTTGTTATTTGGTTGCAGGGTTGTTTGAGAGAGACCATCTTCATCCTACGCCTCCCACGGATTGATAAACCTTAGGTCTCCACTTGAGGGAAATTTGCTACTGTCCTACAAACCTCTGCACTTTGAGGCCCAACAACGTCTACAAGAAGAAGGTTGCGTAGTAGACATCAAGCTCTTTTCTGGCGCCGTTGCTGGGGAGGTGAGTGCTTGAAGGTATATCTTTAGATCTTGCAATTGAATCTTTTTGTTTCTTGTTTTATCACTAGTTTAGTATATAAAAGAAAACTACAAAAAATGGAATTGAGTTTGTCTCATACACTTCATCTTTGTAATATCTTTCGTGAGAATGATGGAAAGGAAAAGTGTGCTCAAGTGCTAGAAGAAGAAGTCCACAAAATGTTTGATACTAAATCTTTGAATGATGAGCATGATTGCAATGTTGTTAGTATGAACGCTTTGAATATCCATAGTACTAATGATGATTGCACTAGTTATGATGAAAATGTCTCCTATAAGCATGTCGATTTTTGTGGAGAGCATTGGGTTTGCATGAACACACCAAATAGAGAAGATAGATATTGCAAGAGGCATAAGCATTTAGAAACTAAATTGTTGCAAGAAAGGTTAAATGTGAGTGCTGAAAATTTATATTTCCTTTGCCGTACTTGTGAACTTTGCAATGAAAGTGGTCATTTACATCTCCGATGCAAATTGTTTCATGATTGAATTGTGTCCAAAAATTGTAATGATTTGATTTCCCTTGCACAATATAATGAACTTAGTTTGCTTATGGGTTACAAAGAAATGAAACGCATAACTAAGCATCTTCCAGAATTTGCCCGTTATAAACTTCTTGATTTTGATCTAGAGAAGATTTATTTGTTTTGTGCGGTGAATTGCATTGAAAATCCTTATATTGCCAATTACATAAAGAAAAGAAAGCAAATAGAAGATGAAGAGAATACTAATGAAAGGGAGAGACTTCCCAATATCCTCCTATTATTTCTTATGATGAGTCAGGTAACGAGGAGGAGCTTTCTATTCAACCAATCTCATCAATAAGGAGCTCAAAGAAGAGGGTTGAACCTACACATGATGTGAAGAAGAAAAAGAAAAAACGGAGAAGCAAAGGTAAAAAGGTATCCCTCCCAAATGATGTTGGTCCTACTACTCATTGTGATGATGATAATTCCTATACTATTGGTGCTATCATACTATTAATGATGAGAGTGATTATGATTATGATATGAAAAGGCCCAAGCTTGGGGAAGCTATGTTTGATGAGGAGGACATATTTGAGAATATATATGCTGCAATTAATGTTTGTCCCAAGCTTGGGGATGCTATGTTTAATGAAGATGATATTTTTAGGCTCCCAAGTTTTGATGTGCAAAGTTGTTATGATGATAGCATGCCTCTTACCTATGATGATTATATTGATGAAAGTGGATTTGGAAGAGTGTCGACTTTAGGAAGTAATGATCCCACTATTTTGGAGGATGTTGAATCTTATTGTGATGAATATGAAAGTGGATTTGGAAGAGTGACAACTTTATTTAGTGATGATTCCACTATCTTGGAAGAGGTTTCAATTGATTATGATCAGAACAAAGTTGCTACTTATGATGGTTATTGTGATGAAACTTATGCCATAAAAAGTAGTGATGATTATATTTATAAAACTTGTCATGATTATGATTACCCTTTTTCTGAACATTACTCTTTTAATGTGGAAACAATTTATAGTATTCGAGTCTCTTATGATACTCCCACTATTCCGAATGAGAAGAATTTTGCTTATGTGGAGAGTAGTGAATTTACTATGCAAGTAGATCATGAAAAGAATGCTTTAGGTGCTGGTTATATTGTTGAATTCATTCATGATGCTACTGAAAATTATTATGAGGGAGAAACATATGCTTGTAGGAATTGCAATAATGTCAAGTTACCTCTCTATGTGTTGAAAATTTTGAAGCTATGCTTGTTTTACCTTCCTATCCTAGTTGATTATTGTTCCCATAAGTTGTTTGCTCATAAAATCCCTATGCATAGGAAGTGGGTTAGTCTTAAATGTGCTAGTCATATGCTTCATGATGCTCCCGTTATGTTTCAATTCTTATCTTTTATGTGAGCATCATTGTCATCATCATGCCTAGCTAGAAAGGCATTAAAGAAAAGCGCTTGTTGGGAGACAACCCAATATTTAACTTTAATGTTTTTGTGTGTCCACATGATTATGCTACTGTAGTAATCATGTTTTATAGCTTTTGTTTCAATAAAGTGCCAAGTAAGACCTTTAGGATAGCTTACGGAGATAGTTGTGTTGATCCTGCTGAAAATCAGAAACTTTTACATCCAGTAAATTAGTTTTTATAATTCACAGAAACGTGATTATGATCTGATTCTTTTTTATCTGGATTGGTACGCAAATTTCTCAGGTTTTCCTAAATTGGTAGGAGTTTTGGAGTTCCATAAGTATACGTTTGATACAGATTACTACAGACTGTTCTGTTTTTGACAGATTTTGTTCTCCATGTGTTGTTTGCTTATTTTGATGAATCTATGAGTAGTATCGGAGGGTATGAACCATAGAGAAGTTAGAATACAGTATATGTTACACCTATATGAATTTAGAATGAGTTCACTACAGTACCTAAGTGGTGGTTTTATTTTCTTGTACTAATGGAGCTTACGAGTTTTCTGTTGAGTTTTGTGTTGTGAAGTTTTAAAGTTTTGGGTAAAGATTCGATGGACTATGGAATAAGGAGTGGCAAGAGCCTAAGATTGGGGATACCTAAGGCACCCCAAGGTAATATTCAAGGACAACCAAGAGCCTAAGCTTGGGGATGCCCCGGAAAGCATCCCCTCTTTCGTCTTCGTCTATCGGTAACTTTACTTGGAGCTATATTTTTATTCACCACATGATATGTGTTTTGCTTGGAGCATCATTTTCTCTTGTTAGTATTTGCTTGCTGTTATTTATAATAATGTTTTGCATCTATATCTTCAATAAAAATGTCAAGGATAGCCTTTACCATGCTTATTTTGCTAGTATACATGTTGCTGTTTGAAAACAGAAAGTTTACCGCTGTTGCAAAAATTCCCTAGAAAATTCAGAGAATGGTATAATATTGAAACTTTTTGCATATTGAGCTCTGATAAATCTTCTACAGTGAGGTATTTTTATCATAATTTTTGGAGTTAGGGAAGTATGATGAATCTTGCATTCTTTACAGACCATACTGTTTTGGCAGATTGCTGTTATGTTTGCATTGTTTGCATATGTTTGCTTGTTTAATGATTCTATTTGAGGATAGGAGTATTAAATATGAAGAGGCATTTAGTATACAATGTTGAATAATAATTTTAGTGATTTGTTACAGTAGAAAATGATAACATTTTGCATTGGTTTATACTAACCTATCTCATGAGTTCTTGTTGAGCTTGGTGTGGATGAAGCTTTCAAGATTTAGGAAACCGAGATATAAAAGGAATTAAGGAGACACAAAAGCTCAAGCTCGGGGATGCCCAAGGCACCCCAAGAAAATATTTCAAGAAGTCTCAAGCATATAAGCTTGGGGATGCCCCGTTAGGCATCCCACCTTTCTTCTTCAACAACTATCGGTTAGTATCGGTTGAGCCTAAGTTTTTGCTTCTTCACATGAGTTGTGCTATCTGAGGGAGTCCTGGACTAGGGGGTGTCCGGATAGCCGAACTATCATCATCGGCCGGACTCCAAGACTATGAAGATACAAGATTGAAGACTTCGTCCTGTGTCCGGATGGGACTTTCCTTGGCGTGGAAGGCAAGCTTGGCAATACGGATATGTAGATCTCCTACCATTGTAACCGACTCTGTGTAACCCTAGCCCTCTCCGGTGTCTATATAAACCGGAGGGTTTTAGTCCATAGGACGAACAACAATCATACCATAGGCTAGCTTCTAGGGTTTAGCCTCCTTGATCTCGTGGTAGATCCACTCTTGTACTACCCATATCATCAATATCAATCAAGCAAGAGTAGGGTTTTACCTCCATCGAGAGGGCCCGAACCTGGGTAAAAACATCGTGTCCCTTGTCTCCTGTTACCATCCGCCTAGACGCACAGTTCGGGACCCCCTACCCGAGATCCGCCGGTTTTGTCACCGACATTGGTGCTTTCATTGAGAGTTCCTCTGTGTCGTCACCGATAGGCTTGATGGCTCCTTCGATCATCAACAACAACGCGGTCCAGGGTGAGACTTTTCTCCCCGGACAGATTTTCGTATTCGGCGGCTTTGCACTGTGGGCCAATTCGCTTGGCCATCTGGAGCAGATCGAAAGTTACGCCCCTGGCCGTCAGGTCAGATTTGGAAGTCTAAACTTGATTGCTGACATCCGCGGAGACTTGATCTTCGACGGATTCAAGCCACAGCCGAGCGCGCCGCACTGTCTTGATGAGCATGATTTAGCTCTGCAGCCGGACAGTGCCCTGGAGGCCACACACGAGTCCGCTCCGACCCTTAATTTGGAGCCGACTACACAGATCGAGGATGGGTGGCTAGACACCGCCTCGGGGGCTGCTACACCTACGGTGATGGAGCCGAACACTGACCTTGTCCCTTGTAAAGCTCGTGACTCCGAGGTGCCGGACTCCTCGCCGGACTCCGAACCTCCCGCGCCCCCTCCAATCGAATCCGATTGGGCACCGATCATGGAGTTCGCCGCTGCGGACATGTTTCAACACTCACCTTTTGGCGACATCCTGAATTCGCTAAAATATCTCTCGTTGTTAGGAGATCCCTGGCCGAACTGCAGTCAGGACGGTTGGGATGCGGACGACGAGGAAATCCAAAGCCCACCCACCACCCACTTTATAGCAACTGTCGACGATTTAACCGACATGCTAGACTTCGACTCCGAAGACATCGACGGTATGGACGACGATGCCGGAGACGACCAAGAACCAGCGCCTACTGGGCACTGGAAAGCCACCTCAACTCATGACATATACATGGTGGATACACCAAAAGGAAGCGATAACGAGGAACAACGGGACGCGGCGAAGGATAATTCCCCCAAAAAACAACCAAAACGGCGACGCAAGCGCCGTCCAAAGTCCCGCCTCGATAACAACTGCACCCATAATGACCCAGCCGTAGAGCAGGGTGAACCAGTGGACGACGAACATGCAACCAAGCTACCATCCGAACAGGATGAATTGGACAAGCAATCCATCCCCGGCAAAAACAACAGTCCAGACGATCTCACACCAGACACATCACCGGAGCATAAGAACCTTCACAAAAGGCTCGTCGCCACTGCAAGAAGTTTGAAAGAAGCAAAAACGGAAGCTCAAAACAGCGGAAGACGTACTCAGAATGAGATGGAGCAAAGTACTCAAGACCGCAGACAAATACGGCAATAGTTACCAAGCAAAGAGCTACCCGAAGCGCAAGCTATTGCCCGAATTCGATGAGGAGGCCGTAGAGCCACCACAATCAAAAAGCAAAGAGGCCTCCTAGCCGGATAGATGACCAGATGACAGGCTAAGAGCGGCAAGCAGCGCTGCACACAAGCCGGCACACGATACCCTTAAAGATCCTCGCAAAAAGGATGGCCCGGTCAGGTCCATTTATGGGCCAAAAAAGAGGGCTCCAGTAAGCAACACAACACGCCGAGTGTTCGAAGATAACGGCACACCTAAATACAGTGGCGCCGCACACCCACTATGTTTCACCGATGAGGTACTAGATCATGAATTTCCAGCGGGTTTTAAGCCCGTAAACATAGAGGCATACGACGGAACAACAGACCCCGGAGTCTGGATTGAGGATTACATCCTACACATACATATGGCTAGAGGAGACGTTCTCCACGCCATAAAATATCTACCCCTCAAGCTCAAAGGGCCAGCTCGGCATTGGCTCAAAAGCCTCCCAGAAAATACCATTGGAAGTTGGGAAGAGCTCGAGGATGAGTTTAGAGCAAATTTTCAGGGGACTTATGTCCGCCCTCCGGATGCAGACGATTTAAGTCACATAACTCAACAGCCCCAAGAGTCAGCATGCAAATTCTGGAACAGGTTCCTCACCAAAAAGAACCAAATAGTCGACTGTCTGGACGCCGAAGCCTTAGCAGCTTTTAAACATAACGTCTGAGACGAATGGCTCGCCAGACACCTCGGCCAGGAAAAACCAAGAACAATGGCCGCACTAACGAGCCTCATGACCCGCTTTTGCACAGGAGAAGATAGCTGGCTGGCAAGATGCAGCACCAGCGACCCAAGTACATCCGAGGTCAGAGATGGAAATGGGAAATCACGACGCAGAAAAGATCAGCGCCGAAATAAAGAAAATGGCCCAAAGAACACAGCGGTCAACGCTGGATTCAAAAGCTCTCGGCCGAACAACAAAACACTGCCTCTTAAGGACAACAGTGACGAGCTATCCAACCTAAACAAAATTCTGGATCGGATATGTCAAATCCACAGTACCCCTGGGAAGCCTGCAAACCACACCCACCGAGATTGTTGGGTCTTCAAGCAGTCCGGCCGACTCAACGCCGAACACAAGGGGCTCGACATGCTAAGCGAAGACGATGACGAACCCCACAAGCAGAGCGCCGGAAAACAAAAGACTTTCCCACAAGAAGTCAAAACAGTAAACTCACTTCATGTGATAATACGGAACAATAGTGCGGCACCTGCTAAAGTACACGTCGCACGGTCCACCCCAGCGGAATCCCGAGATTGGATGTCAAAACCAATTACTTTCGACCACCTGGATTACTCCAGAAGTAATCGAAACGCAGGATGGACTGCTTTGATATTGGATCCTATAATCGACGGACTACAATTTACACAAGTCCTAATGGATGGCGGCAGCAATTTAAACCTGCTATATCCGGACACAATCCACAAGTTGGGGATAGACCCTACTAAAATTCACCATAGCAGCACTTCCTTCAAAGGAGTGACGCCAGGCCTTTATGCCAATTGTACGGGATCTGTACTACTGGAGGTTGTGTTCGGTTCACCCAACAACTTCCGTCGCGAAAAGCTAATCTTCCATATCGTCCCATTTAAAAGTAGCCATCAAGCACTATTGGGACGCGAAGCTTTCGCCCGCTTTAACGCCATACCGCATTACGCGTCTCTTACACTTAAAATGCCCGGCCCACGCGGCATCATCTCATTAAAAGGTAACTTCGAGTGTTCCTTGACCACGGAAAAACGGGAGACTGCCTTGACAGCCACACACTGATCCGGCCTTGCTAATCAAGGCCCCTACAAAACAGGTCGTTCAGACCCCGGACACGGTTAGGCGAGTCCGGCATAAATAAACTAGGGGCTTACTAGCCGCATACCCCTTTACAAGGGGCTGTAAGCACGGACAATGAGAGCCAATAAAGCTCAACCTTATTCATTTTTTAAATCATACTCTGTTTTAAATACATTTTTGCACGATATCTTTTCAAACTAAGTTCTCCTCTTTTACAGATGAACAACGTGCTACACCCATCCAGGATACAGCACAACGGAGACACAGGCGCAGACGTGCAGCAGAGACCCGTTGCAAGGATTCTTTTCAGATTAAGACCCTGCATAAACCTTTCTTACTGTCTCTTGTTGATACACATCCCCCGGTTTCTTACGATAACGGAGGAGGAGGCTGGCGTTTTGGCATCGGCCGCGTCAGAAGTTCTCGCCCGTACCTGGACACTAGGGGCTTAGGGCATTGTTCTGCCCGTTATCATAAAGACCGAATACCTCAAGGAGTGTTCGGCGTCTCGAGTTAGGCCTTATATGCATCAGCTCTGAATCATGTATTTGGTCAAATGTTGGGTTTGCCCGGCTCCTGTGTTTTGCTGCCTTACGTTCCATATCATCGGCTAACGCGGCACCAGGAGAACTACTACGATTGTGCCCCGGTTCGGCCTGGCGAGCACCTCAGTAGAGAAAGCCGAAAACTGACTGTCATGATATAGCGAGAGACTGGTCAACCACTCGATCGACTACCGGAATGTCTAGAATTCCTCCGCTTTGACGAAGGACCGTTTCCCGGTCAGGCACATACGCGCCCCGAATTCGGAGAGTGCGGTGCCCCTAGGGGCTATATCGTAGCCCCACCTTCGAACTCCTATGGCTAAGTGAAAGTGATAAAGCACTATAGTCCGGTTGCCTAGTTTGCTACGCTACCACCTCCTTCACAGGACCAAGACGTTGGATTAAGTGTAAAAATGCGCCCTTTTGCAAACACCCCCGCACCATGTGCATGGGGGCTGAAGCCGAAGACTGCCATCTTTCAGGTTATATACACATATACATTAACGGCCGCACAGGAGATATTTCAATACTTGAACACACAAGTATAAAAAGTCGTCACATTATAAATATGGTTTCACAAAATCATACATGTCATTCGAACATAACATTTTTCGAGCACTGCGAATCTACTAAACGAGCGCCCCGCAGGACTTCCTCAAAATAGTGCTCGGCGGGTAATCGGCTTCTACCCGAATCCCGGGACGCAACGTCGGTGGCATCCATCTCTGCCCAGTATGTCTTGACACGGGCGAGAGCCATCCATGTGCCCTCTATGCATGCCGACCGCTTCATCGCCATGATATGCGGTACAGCATCAAGGAATTGCTGCACTAAGCCAAAATAACTCTTCAGCTTGGGCCTTTCCGGCCACAGATGGGACACGACATCCTTCATGGCAAGTCCGGGCAGCCTATTCAGCTCAGCCCACTCAGCCAACCGATCGGTTAACGGAAGGGAACGCTCCGGACTATGGAATTGAGACCAAAAAAGATCTTCCATCTCGTGATCCTTCTGGCTTCGGAAGTGCACGACTGCGTCCACCGCACTCACCGCCAAATCCAGATAGGGATCCTCCACACCCCACAGCTGGCCTAACTGAGCATACTTCTGATCTGTGAACCTCCTACGCAGCAGGAAGGGCTTTCCAGCCGCAATCTCTCCGGCCTGACGTAGTTCCTCCTTTATAGCCCGCATTGCAGAACGGGCATCCTTGGCTTCGGCGGTGGCCTTCTTCAGGTCCTCTTGCTCCGCTTGGCGTTCTCTTTCAAGAACCTCACAGCGGTCGGTAGCATCTTTCAGCTTCATGGCCATTTCGGCCATCTCCTCCCTGCTTCGGCAGTGAGCAGCCTTTTCGGCTTTTAGCTCTTCGGCTGCCTTCGCGGTAGCCGCATCACTCCTTCTGGCTTGCTCCTTGGCTCGAACAAGCTCTGCCCGAAGGTTTTCCACAACAGCGGTGCCATCTGCATCAAGCATACATGTTGAAAGGCGTGGGCACCAGCTCCCTTACCAGGTGACCGCGGAAAAACCACTCACCTTGTGACTCGTCGAGTCGCCTATTGACCAGCGTGATATACGCATCCGCAACGTCCAGCTGCCGCTTCAGTTCGGCAACTCTATCAGTCCGGCTGGCCACCGAACGCTCCGCCCCTAAATAGGAATGGTGACATATTAAAACCAGTATTACGATCCTCGGCATGCTGTCACTTCCGACAATGTACCGAGTCCCAGGGGCTACTATCTATACAGGGCGCACTCTATGTGCAAAACTGTCAAAAGGCATGTCATTTCTACGTACCTCAAACCCCGCCAGTAAACTTCTGACGGCATCATGCAACCCGCTCTCAGCGGATGAAATTCTTTCAATCACCATACTCATTAATGTACGGTGATCTTCTGAGATAGATGCCCTCTCGAGCAGTTCCTTCAGCTCCCCCGGCCGTACACCAGTTGGTGCCGAACTCTCCGGCCCTGCCGGACTCGGGGAGACCCTCCGCGACGACACCTTAGGGTCGTCCGCTCCGCCTGACGGTGCGGCAGATGGAGGCGTCTCTCTCTCCATCATCTCCGGACGAAGGTCCCCCAAAGATGAGCTCAGCTGAGAAGGGCGGAGATCCGAACTACAAGGTAAAAAACTTTGGTTATCCTCAGAAGCAAAAATAGGGATGTCCCTTATTACAAAACTCCCCTTTTTCTACTTACAGCTCGCTGGAGGGCTGATTCCTTTGAGGAGATAGTGCGGCCGGGGCCTCTCCTGGCACAGGACCATCTGGCGAAGATTTCTTCCCCCGCTTTGAGGCCTTAGCCTCCGGATCTTCGGAAGCGGTCCTCTTCTCCCCCTGGAAGGAGGGATTATCGATCCCCCCTTTCTCGAAAGCCTCCTTAGTGGAGGCAGTAGCTTCTCTGTTTTCCCCTTCGCCCTCTTCTGAAGGCGTAACCTCCAGCATCTTGACCAACACGGGATCTGGCGTGGTCTCAGGGAGGGGGGCCGGACACCGTATCAGTTTTGCTTGCGCTATCCACTCCTGTCCACGGGATAGCTGGTTAAAAGGCAAATCCATAATAAATAAATGGACGATATGTTCGGACACAGGGCTACTTACTTGAGTATCCGGGCGATTGCAGCTTAGGTCAGCGTCCTAGGTCAAGTCCGGACACATTCCTTGTGATCCGAAGAACAGTTTGTACATCTCCACGGGTGTCGTACCCATGAAGTGTTGGAGAGCTCGTGATCCCTCCGGATTGAATTCCCACAGGCGGAGAGGGCGACGTTTGCAGGGCAGAAGATGCCTAATCAGCATAACCTGCGTCACCACGACCAGATTGATCTCCCTCTCTTGGAGGTCTCGAATCCGGCCCTGCAGTAGGGGTACGTCCTTGGACGGCCCCCAGTCGAGCCCTTTGCTGATCCATGACGTCAACCGTTGTGGAGGACCCGGGCGAAAGACGGGCGGCGGCCTCTGCCTGCTGCCCCTGGGAGCGGTGATATAGAACCACTCATGTTGCCACAAACCGAGCTCCTCCTGAAAAGAGCCCTCGGGCCATGGAGCATCGGCCCTCTTGCTTATAATCGCCCTGCCGCACTCTGCCTCACGCCCCTCAATCATCTTCGGCTCCACGTTGAAGGTTTTGAGCCACAAACCGAAGTGAGGGGTAGTGCGGAGGAAGGCTTCACAGACGACAATAAATGATGAGACATGGAGGATGGACTCCGGAGCCAAGTCATGGAATTCCAGCCCATAGTAAAACATGAGCCCTCTCACAAAAGGATCCATCGGGAAGCCTAAACCCCGACGGAGGTGAGACACGAACACGACGCTCTCGCCTAGCTCAGGAGTAGGAATGACTTGCCCTGGGGCAGGCAACCTATGCAAAATCTCGTAGGTTAAGTACCTGGCTTCTCTCAGCTTTAGCACGTCCTCTTCCGTGACGTAGGAGGGCATCCACCGGCCCTGTAGGTCGGAGCCAGACATTGTCGAAGGCCCGAAGCGCTCGAATATGGAGCCCTGAGTGCTGGAACTTGGGCGAGGGGTGGATTCGATTGAGGATTGAAGAAAAGAAACGAGCCTTGGTCTCATTATAAAGAGGGAGAATACCAAGAGCCGTCCCCGTGACCGTTTGGAACTCGCCCTCGATGGAGGGGGCGTGGCAACGGGCGCGGTTGGGTTACCCACGTCCGTATTGATGGGAATCCCGGAATAAGGGGAACACGATCTCTGCTTCGACAAGACGTGCCAAGGAAACCGCTTCGCTAAACGTGCTGAGGTGGTATAATAAAAACGATTCATAAAGGCTTGGTAGTGGTGTGACATCACGCCACAAAATACGTCAGCAGATTGAACTTGCGTACATATTATTCTCTCTACGGTGGTATGTGGAATTTATTTTACAAAGCCGGACACTATCCTGGCGTTCACAATCTTCTATGAATTATTCGGAGGAGGAACCCGCCTTGCAATGCCGAAGACAATATGCGCGCCGGACTTGTTGTCATTGAAGCCTGGTTCAGGGGCTACTGAGGGAGTCCTGGACTAGGGGGTGTCCGGATAGCCGAACTATCATCATCGGCCGGACTCCAAGACTATGAAGATACAAGATTGAAGACTTCGTCCCGTGTCCTGATGGGACTTTCCTTGGCGTGGAAGGCAAGCTTGGCAATACGGATATGTAGATCTCCTACCATTGTAACCGACTCTGTGTAACCCTAGCCCTCTCCGGTGTCTATATAAACCGGAGGGTTTTAGTCCATAGGACGAACAACAATCATACCATAGGCTAGCTTCTAGGGTTTAGCCTCCTTGATCTCGTGGTAGATCCACTCTTGTACTACCCATATCATCAATATCAATCAAGCAGGAGTAGGGTTTTACCTCCATCGAGAGGGCCCGAACCTGGGTAAAAACATCGTGTCCCTTGTCTCCTGTTACCATCCGCCTAGACGCACAGTTCGGGACCCCCTACCCGAGATCCACCGGTTTTGACACCGACACTATCCTTGCAATATCATTTTATCTTGCTTTGCTTGCTGCTTGAATAAAGTACTTAAGATCTGAAATTCTTAAATGATAGAGAGTCTTCACATAGCTACATAATTATTTAGCTACTCATTGATCTTCGCTTATATCTTTTTGGAGTAGTTTGTCATTTACTCATGTGCTTCACTTATATCCTATGAGTAAATGGTTGATTGAGTTGATTGTCGTAAATCTGAAATTATATATGTTTCATATGCTTACCCCTTTGGGAGTTATGACTTCACATCTAAGAAGTAGAGGTTGTAAATTTATTGAAGGTTAGCAAACATTGTATTGGTCATTTGAACAATTCATGAAAAAATATTGAAGGAAGAGAGATTTCACATATAAATATACTATCTTAGACATCTTTTATAATTGTGAGCACTCATTAAGTATGACATGCTAAAGAGTTGATGTTGGACAAGGAAGATGACGTAATGGGTTATGTTTTCTCACATCTCAGTTAAAGTATATTGTCATGGATCATTCAAACATATTGAGCTTGCCTTTCCCCCTCATGCTATCCAAAATTCCTTGCACCAAGTAGAGATACTACTTGTGCCTCCAAATATCCTTAAACCCAGTTTTTGCCATGAGTGTCCACCATACCTACCTATATGCGGTATTTACCTGCCGTTCCAAGTAAATTTGCATGTGCCAAACTCTAAACCTTCAAATAAAAATCTGTTTTGTATGCCAGAATCGCTCATGTAGTGACTAGGGGCTGTCAGTATCTTCTATGCTAGGTGGGTTATTCTCAAGATGAGTGGACTCCGCTCATCATTCACGAGAAAAATGGCTGGTAACCGGGATGCCCAGTCCCATGATCAAAAAGATCAAAGCAAACAAAATAATTAAAACAAAACTCCCCCAGGACTGTTGTTGGTATGGACGGTAACCCGTTGTTTCGGATGACCGTGGAGTGTGATTGTTGGTGGAGGGGGAGTAAAAACTTTACCATTCTGTTTGGGAACCGCCTATAATGTATGTAGTATGGAAGATATTGGGAACTCTTGGTTGTTATGTTGACAATGAAAGCATACGTCTCAAAATTATTTTCATCTCTATTTCAAAATTGAGCTCTGGCACCTCTGCAAATCTCTGCTTCCCTCTGCGAAGGGCCTATCTTTTACTTTATGTCTTTTACTTTTTGCAAGAGTCAAGGTAATCTTCACCTTTCCCTTTTTCATTTTATCCTTTGGCAAGCACCTCGTGTTGGAAAGATCATGATATATATATATATATATATATATATATATATATATATATATATATATATATATATATATATATATATAATATACATCCAATTGGATGTAAGTTAGCATGAACAATTATTGTTGACATCACCCAAAGGTGAATACGTTGGGAGGCAACACTATAAGCCCCTATATTTCTCAGTGTCCGATTAAAACTCCATAACCATAAGTATTGCGTGAGTGTTAGCAATTGTAGAAGACTATATGATAGTTGAGTATGTGGAGTTTGCTAAATCAAAGCTCTGACATAGACCCTTCCTGAAAATAGGATGAATTGTAATTGTTTGATGACTAAGAATCAAGTTTGCTAGTTTTCAAGAAAGTTTATGGTCTATGCATTAACATGTGAATAGCTTGTTACTTGATCTTGAGAAGTTTTATGAGATGAACTACTGTCATTACATATAATTAGGCTAGAAAAGGTGATTGAAACTATCATTGATCAAACTTGTGCACCTGCTAGCATTCACACTTCATACATTCTTTCTTTTATCATTTACCTACTCGAGGACGAGCAGGAATTAAGCTTGGGGATGCTGATACGTCTCCAACGTATCTATAATTTATGAAGCATTCATGCTATATTATTATTTGTTTTGAATGTTTATGGGCTTTACTAAGCACTTTTATATTATTTTTGGGACTAACCTATTAACCGGAGGCCCAGCCATATTGTTGTTTTCTAGCCTATTTCAGTGTTTCGAAGAAAAGGAATATCAAACGGAGTCCAAACAGAATGAAACCTCCGGGAAAGTTACTTTTGGAACAAAAGCAATCCAGGGAACTTGGGGTGCAAGCCAGGGAAGCTTCGAGGAGGCCACGAGATAGGGGGGCGCGCCCACCCCCCAGGGCGCGCCCTCCACCCTCGTGGGCCCCTCGTGGCTCCCCCGACCGACTTCTTTTGCCTATATTAGTCCATATACCCTAAAACATTCGGACAAGAAGATAGATCTAGAGTTCCGCCGCCGCAAGCCTCTGTAGCCACCAAAACCTCTCGGGAGCCTGTTCCGGCGCCCTGCTGAAGGGGGGATCCCTCACCGGTGGCCATCTTCATCATTCCGGCGCTCTCCATGACGAGGAGGGAGTATTTCACCCTCGGGGCTGAGGGTATGTACCAGTAGCTATCTGTTTGATCTCTCTCTCTCTCTCTCTCTCTCTCTCTCTCTCTCTCTCTCTCTCTCTCTCGTGTTCTTGAGGTGATACGATCTTGACGTATCGCGAGATTTGCTATTATAGTTGGATCTGATGATGTTTCTCCCCCTCTACTCTCTTGTAATGGATTGAGTATTCCCTTTGAAGTTATCTTGTCGGATTGAGTCTTTAAGGATTTGAGAACACTTGATGTATGTCTTGCCGTGCTTATCTGTGGTGACAATGGTATATCATGTGATCCACCTGATGTATGTTTTGGTGATCAACTTGCGGGGTCCGCCCATGAACCTATGCATAGGGGTTGGCACATGCTACCTCTTGAGCACTGCGTTGGATTTCCCTGAAGAGGAGAGGATGATGCAGCAAATTAGCGTAAGTATTTCCCTCAGTTTTTGAGAACCAAGGTATTCCAGTAGGAGACCACGCACAAGTCCCTCGTACCTACACAAAACGATAGCTCCTCGCAACCAACGCGATTAGGGGTTGTCAATCCCTTCACGGTCACTTACGAGAGTGAGATCTGATAGAGATGATAAATAATATTTTTGGTATTTTTGGTATATAGATGCAAAGTGAAAAGTAAAAGGCAAAGTAAAAACAAAGCAAGTAATAAAGTAATGGAGATTCATATGATGAGAATAGACCCGGGGGCCATAGGCTTCACTAGTGGCTTCTCTCAAGAGCATAGATATTCTATGGTGGGTGAACAAATTACTGTTGAGCAATTGGACAGAATTGAGCATAGTTATGAGTATATCTAGGTATGATCATGTATATAGGCATCACGTCCGAGACAAGTAGATCGAAACGATTATGCATCTACTACTATTACTCCACTCATCGACCGCTATCCAGCATGCATCTAGAGTATTAAGTTAAAAATAGAGTAACGCCTTAAGCAAGATGACATGATGTAGAGGGATAAATTCATGCAATATGATAAAAAAACATCTTGTTATCCTCGATGGCAACAATACAATACGTGCCTTGCTGCCCCTTCTGTCACTTGGAAAGGACACCGCAAGATTGAACCCAAAGCTAAGCACTTCTCCCATTGCAAGAACTACCAATCTAGTTGGCCAAACCAAAAGGATAATTTGAAGAGACTTGCAAAGATAACTCAATCATACATAAAAGAATTCAGAGAAGATTCAAATATTATTCATAGATAAGTTGGATCATAAACCCACAATTCATCGGTCTCAACAAACACACCGCAAAAAGAAGATTACATCGAATAGATCTTCACGAGAGAGGGGGATAACATTGTATTGAGATCCAAAAAGAGAGAAGAAGCCATCTAGCTACTAGCTATGGACCCAAAGGTTTGAAGTAAACTACTCACACTTCATCGGAGGGGCTATGGCGTTGATGTAGAAGCCCTCCGTGATGGATGCCCCCTCCGGCGGAGCTCCGGAACAGGCCCCAAGATGGGATCTCGTGGGTACAGAAGGTTGCGGAGGTGGAATTAGGTTTTTGGCTCCTATTCTGATCGTTTGGGGATACGTAGGTATATATAGGAGGAAGGAGTACATCAGTGGAGCAACAGGGAGGCCACGAGGCAGGGGCACCCTAGGGGGGGCGCCCCCCACCCTCGTGACCGCCTCTTTTGTTCCTTGGAGCAAGGTCCAAGTCTCCTGGATCACGTTCGGTGAGAAAATCACGTTCCCAAAGGTTTCATTCCGTTTGGACTCCGTTTGATATTATGTTACTTCGAAACACTGAAATAGGCAAAAAACAGCAATTCTGGGCTGGGCCTCCGGTTAATAGGTTAGTCCCAAAAATAATATAAAAGTGGAAAATAAAGCCCAATATAGTCCAAAACAGTAGATAAAGTAGCATGGAGCAATCAAAAATTATAGATACATTGGAGACGTATCAGCACACGTTTTCGTCTTGACTCTTCGGTAGAAACTTTGGGGCACCCTTTGAAGTACTTTGTGTTGGTTGAATAGATGAATCTGAGATTGTGTGATGCATATCGTATAATCATGCCCACGGATACTTGAGGTGACATTGTAGTATCTAGGTGACATTAGGGTTTTGGTTGATCTGTGTCTTAAGGTGTTATTCTAGTACAAACTCTATGATAGATCAAATGGAAATAATAGCTTCATGTTATTTTACTACGGACTCTTGAATAGATTGAGCAGAAAGGATAACTTTGAGGTGGTTTCATACCCTACCATAATCTCTTCGTTTGTTCTCCGCTATTAGTGGCTTTAGAGTGACTCTTTGTTGCATGTTGAGGGATTGTTATATGATCTATCTATGTTATTATTGTTGAGAGAACTTGCACTGGTGAAAGTATGAACCCTATGCCTTGTTTCCTACCATTGCAATACTGTTTACGCTCACTTTTATCATTAGTTACCTTGTGGTTTTTATATTTTCAGATTACAAAAACCTATATCTACCATCCATATTGCACTTGTATCACCATCTCTTCGCCGAACTAGTGCACCTATACAGTATTGTATTGGGTGTGTTGGGGACACAAGAGACTCTTTGTTATTTGGTTGCAGGGTTGTTTGAGAGAGACCATCTTCATCCTACGCCTCCCACAGATTGATAAACCTTAGGTCATCCACTTGACAGAAATTTGCTACTGTCCTACAAACCTCTGCACTTGGAGGCCCAACAACGTCTACAAGAAGAAGGTTGCGTAGTAGACATCAGCTGCCTTTGCGCCCACCATGGGGCGACATCTGCATGAAATTTTATTGCCACGCAAGGCTCGTCTCTTTTGCTCTGCATGATCAGTTCCATTGTGTACAATAACTGGCATGCATAGGAATAAAACATATTGAGATTATGTAAGGAGTGCATGCACAAATCCAGAGTGATGGTAGCAAACTGTGGATAGACCCAAAACCAATGATAGCAGGCAGATAATAGCTTTAGTTAAAAAATACAGATAATGGCTCCTTTAGGGTGTGTTTGGTAGCCTGCACGGAGGGTGCATGAGCCTAAAAGTTCTCCATCGAACCCACTTTTCGCTGTTTGGTAGAGTGCATGGGCTCTTATGGGCTATGCTCAACCGACGCAAAAAGGGCCCTCAACTATGCTCGCTCGAGCACCCCCAGCCAGGCGAGCCGGGGTCAGCTAGGCTGCGTTCGACCCACGACCCCCTCGAACGACCACCCCTCCCGAACCCCACCTCTCCCTCGTGACCCCATTTTTTGACCTAGCCGCCCCTCTTCGACCTCGTCGCCGCCGCCCTGGGAGGTAGCGCCTCCACCCTTCCTCCCTTCTTTCACCTCCTTCTCCCTCCTCCCTTCCTTACTTCCTTCCACTAACCCCCTCCCCCTTCCCCAGCTGCCACACCTGAGCTCCGGCCAATTCGTCCACCCCCGTGGCGACGGCGACTGGCGGCGCGCGAGGCCTCGCGGGGCTGCGCTTACGGCGGACGCGGCCGTGACGCGGGGCCGTAGTAGACGCTGGAGTTTGCCAATGAGCTGTTGTTGTTGGTCAACGGGATGAGGTCGACCGCGTCCTCCGCGCTATGCGCTGCCGTAGTGCTTGACAGTACTCCTCGATCTGGAGATGCTGCCGCCGCTGCACCTCACACACTCCCTGTTGATCCATTCCTCACTCCGTTTTACTTGTTCCTTCCTCTTGATTTTGATTGGAATTGGTAATAGTTCTGCTGCATGATGCGTTCGTCAGGTTCAGGTTCAGTAGGTTCAGTAGTAGTTGCAGCACTACTGAAGCACAAGAAGAAGTCGATTTCTTCAGTGTTATGCAATTGTTATTGTTCAACTGGAATCTAATAAAGCTATGTAATATGAATCTAGTGATGTTATATTGCTGAGATTATGTTTATTGTTCCAATATGCTGAGATATGAATCTAGTAATTGTTTCTTCATATTTATATATAGCTGAAATAATCTTTCATCATCCATATTATGTCGAAACGGTGAAGTTTTATTGCTTGAATTATTAGTGAAATGTAGAAATGTTGTTTGAAATTGTATTATCACCAAAAACTTTATTGATGCAGCCTACCTCAGATACAGGCTACCAAACACAGTCCTGATAGAGTATGTCTCAATACATACATCACAACCAAACAACTCCACATGCATGTACCCAGCATGTCTAGACTTAGCATGTCCCAAAAAGGAACAACTATGCTAGGGTGGGAACAGCTGCCAAACACACCCTTAATGTTTGTTTGCACCCAACGTGAAACTCATAGTAGACACCCGAGATTAACCAGATAGTAGACAGATAGTACTAATAGCTGCCCCAATATGTACCCCGCAACCATTTAAAAACTCAAGTTTCAGCATTAGTTTGGACCTGACTCGGAGTCTAATAGGTGAACACGATGATAATGTAGCATGTCATCATATTAAGCGACGCATAACATAAGCAGACACAAAAGAGTGCGACCTCTCTTGCGGACCCGTGTAGTCCTCAAGGTCATCTGCTCAGTTGATGATGGTAATGCAGTTGTCGTGGCTGTCGGCGGCAGGGAAGAAGATCTAAGGCGGCAAAAGACAGTCTGGAGAGCGGATCCTTGCTGTGGTGAACCCTTCCGTCGTTGGAGCAGCTGAGCTGGGCTGGAACACAGCGCTACAGGAGCAGGACAAACCACACAAGGTTTTCTTTGACACATATCTGTAATAGAAGTAATTGAGTAAGGGCTTGTTTGAATTTGAGGATTCTAACAATGCAGGGATAGGAAATAGACAGGAATAGGATAGGAATGCACGTGCAAAACAGAGAATTTAAAAACACAGGATTTTTGCCAATCTGGGTGTTTGATTCACAACAAATGGAAGATTACAAGATGCAAAAAAGCATGGTGAGATTAAGTCAAACCACAAGAAAATGTACGGTTATAATGCTATTATGCTATTATCTCTTAGTCTTGTGCTTGATGAATAGGAATATGAAAAGGAGGACAAGTGGAAATTAGAATTTCTACGGTTTTTATTTCAAGGAGACACTAAAGGAACAAATCCTACAGCTTTCCTTTGCTCCATTCCTTTGCACCAAATTCATGAAAAGTAGTACCATAGGAAACTTTCCAATTCCTATGTTTTTCATTCACTTTTCCTTTCAAGCACTGGTGATTCTAGTAGGCAGGCTTGAGCAAGGAAAATCCTACACTAAAAA
Organism: Triticum aestivum; assembly: GCF_018294505.1. NCBI lineage: Eukaryota > Viridiplantae > Streptophyta > Magnoliopsida > Poales > Poaceae > Triticum > Triticum aestivum. Next base: position 253,708,574 of record NC_057801.1, on the reverse strand, counting down.
AATGTTTTTGTGCTACTTCTATTACTTTGGACCCAGGCCACTGCCATACTAGCTCAACTCCCAGGACCATCGACAAATGCACAGCTCAAACGCGGAGAGATAAATAATGATGGCGTTCAAGAGAGTCCATCACGGATAGCTAAGTTGCTTGGTACCTCACTGCTTGTCATATAGTATGATAAAATAATCGTATTTCCCGTTACTACGAGTGCTCGGTGGACAATATATATAACATATAGAGTAAAAAAGAGATGCAACAAGTGTACAACCTCTTTGGCAAAGCCATGTCAATCTCAGCGTGATTGGGTTGGCCGATGAGGATGCTCCGGATGACTTGGCTGTCAGAGGAGGGGAAGAAGATCTTAGGAGTCTAGAGATGGAGCCCAAGGTACTGCTCCGCTGTGATGGAGGGTTTCGTCGTTGGAGCAGCTCCGGTGTGTTGTACGACGCCGAGGCTGAAGCAGGACAAGAGAGACAACATTAACCTGAGTGGAATTCTAATAGCATCTCCAATACATGACATAAAATACATAACCACAAAGTCCTAGATGTAAAATACATCAGCCACTCATCTCTGAACTAACTATCGAAACTGAATTTAACTGTCGAAACTGAACTTAACTGTCGAAAACTGAATTTTGCTGCCGAAACTAAACACACTAGCAAGGTGAGGCTACACGTCGGTCGACTGACTTTTTCATCTCTGGTTAGTCGATTTTGCATTCGTTGGATACGAAATCAAGGGCCTGCAGTTCATCTTCAACCTCCACCCCCCTGAGCCGCCAGCCACCACCGGCCAAACAGCAGCCCCCCGCCGCCCACGGCCAGCGGTGCACCGCCGCGCCCGCCCCGAAAACACTCCCCACCGTCGGTCCGCCGCCGCCCAGGCCATCACTCTAGCCCCCCCCCCCCGTGCTGAGCTTTTTCTCCGGCGATCCCCATGCCACTGCCCCGCCAACGCCGGCAACCACCACCCCCACCCCGAACCCTAAGATAGATAGTGGGGTACCTCTCCGGCGAGCCCCCCTCCCTGCTGCGGCTGGTCCTTCACCCCGGCGAGCCCCCCCCCCCACCCCTTGAAAATCGACTGACCCAAAAGTCGATTCAGTCGACTGAAGTGTAGCTAAATCGGAGCAGCATCGCAAGCAAGAGCAAGAGCGAGAGCAGCAGCGCGAGCAAGAGCAATAGCAAGAGCAGACCAGGCAGGGGACCGAGAGCAAGAGTAGAGCAGCAGCGCGAGCGAGAGCTAAAGCAGCAGTAGCTCCTACAGATGTGGACATCACCGTCGAGGGAGCGACATCATGGAGGAAGTGGCCGGCGACGCCGTCGTGGATGGAGTTGCGTTGTGTCGGCTCAGGACCGAGCGCCGGCAGCACCGTGAGATCGAATCAAGAAGAAAATGTGGCGATTAGTGTACAACCTTTTTGGTGGCGCCGATTAGGCCGCAGCTTCATCCGAGGAAACGGTGATGATGATGCTCTTTCGGTGGTGTAGGTGAAGACGGCGGTGTGGGAATGGAGGTGGCGCGAAAGACGAGGGGAACATCGGGGCAGCTCCTTGGAGGTGGAGGACGGGGTGGCTGAACCGGCGGGACGACGAGATCGACGACGGATCCTCATCTGATACGGTGGATGAGGGACATCGAGGTGTTGCTGTGGACGATGTCGTCGGGGAAGAGGCTCCGGCTGGGTGGCAGATGGAGCAGGGTGTGGGGCTTTGTCACGGGTTTTCGTGGCCTCGGTGTATGAATGGATGGGCGGATGGGATGGCAGTGGGGAACCATGGCTTAGGGACGTGCTTGTCCGAAATGTGGGATAAGTTACGAAAGTACACCCACCGATTTGAGGCGGTTCTTTTGGTTCAGGGGTACCACGGGCATTTCGCGTGTCGGGATTTCACAGGAGGTGGGAGTTTTCGCGCGTGTTGTAATTTCGGAATAGCAAAGCGCGGGTTGATATGGAGGGAGTTTTTGGAGCACAATGAGACAAAGATATATCTTAAATATTTCGGGCTAACAAGGCGTGGGTTGAAGAGGCGGGAGTTTCGTAGCATGATAGACAGAGACGCAAGCTTGAATTTTTGGCACAACAAGGCGCGGCTTGAAATTTTGGGAGAACAAGCTTAACATGTACCCAAAAAATACAATTTGCACCTCAACACGCACAACACACACACAAACACCATTTAGACTAGAGTAAGGTACACGTGCATTGCACGCATGAGATTTGGCAACCAAATTATGAATAAATACCACATTATAGCATGTAAGCTTTGAGTCATATATGCATGATGAGATGTTCATTTAATTCTTATAGTTCATTTCATTCAAAATCAATTAGTTTTTATAAAAAAATCTAATCTATTTTAAGATTCATGGAATTGTGCATTGTAAGACATAAAGTAAAAACAAATAATGGCAAATCATGTAGAAAAACATTTGGGCAATTCTGATACGGAAGATTCTAGCACAAAGAAGAAGTAATTGTGTTTTGATGTTTGTGCATTATGCTTAAGTTCAACCATGGAGTCTTCTAGATTATGCATATGGCGAAATCTGGTGGAATCTAGATGATATCCAATGGCCAGTAGTGCTCAAATTTGCCATCTTTGGACCATCGGATTCGCCTCATCGAATGACCATCTTTCAAAGTTAAAGTTACCCGCACACAATATAAAAAATATAATATAATATATATAGGGGTATAGATATAGATATATGATGCAAAAGCCACCATCATCTCCAATTAGAATAGTGTGTCCATGCATGGATGCGACGTGGCCAAATGATGTCTGCCATCGGTATCTCAAATTCAAATCAGTCTGATCTTTTTCAATGTGTATACATTACAACATGCTCGTTTCCAAACCACACCGCGTAGATCTCCGTTATATTCATGCATGCATGGGTTTCAAACATCAGGATCTCTTATTCAAATATTTGAATTCAACTTTACATTGATTATGACCTCACCTAGTCTTTTACACCCACACAGTCGTCTTCTCTTTATAATTGTACCACTAACTTTCTCTCGTGCGTGCATGCACACACACTACCAGTCAGCATTATCCATCGCACACATGCAATCTTTTTCTTCAGGTCGATCTCCCATGAAGGCACACACCCACACACATCCCCCTCTCCATCATATCGGGCATTCTTTATCTCTCATGCGTGCATGCGCAACGATCGATGTTCCTCTATGTATGTGTGTATATAGCTAGGTCTTACATAGTTTTCCACACAGACAGATCAATCGATATATCCAGTGAGGTCTCACCCTCTTTCCCACGTCCACATCGATCAATCTATACCTCTCTATATAGGATTAACATATATAGATAATACACCCACATTAATTATATATCCAACGTCCCCCTCTCATCATCCATGCCTTCCACTTCATCTCTCAGGCGCGCGCACAATGGCGAAGACAGGGGGCAGTAAGGGCCCTACCCCCCCCCAACATCACTATATATCGAGACTAATATGAATGTGATCATTAGACAATTGCTGCTAAAAATGGTTTAAGTTCATGAATTGACCCTCCTCGTAAAGGATTAGCAATGCTTGGCCCCCTAGATCAATTATTTTTCATGGCTCTGCCACTGCACGCAATAGTGCACGTTCTCGCCCCCTCTCTCTAAATATCGATCTCGCACTTGTGCATTCCTTCATAGTCTCCCTCCACTCGGCCCCTCGCACCATCTTCTTGTTGGGAAACGTAGCAGAAATTCAAAATTTTCTATGCATCACCAAGATCAATCTATGGAGTAATCTAGCAACGAGGGAAGGGGGAGTGCATCTGCATACCCTTGTAGATCGCTAAGCGGAAGCGTTCAAGTGAACGGGGTTGATGGAGTCGTACTCGTCGTGATCCAAATCACCGATGATCCTAGTGCCGAACGGACGGCACCTCCGCGTTCAACACACATGCAGCCCGGTGACATCTCCCATGCCTTGATCCAACAAGGAGAGAGGGAGAGGTTGGGGAAGACTCCGTCCAGCAACAGCACGACGGCGTGGTGGTGGTGGAGGAGCGTGGCACTCCAGCAGGGCTTCGCCAAGCACCACAAGAGACGAGGAGGGAGAGAGGTAAGGCGCACTCATCTGTTTGCAGCCCCAAACACCTCAACTATATATAGGGGAGAGGGAGGGGGCTGCGCCCCCTCTAGGGTTCCCACCCCAAGGGGTGCGGCGGCCCCAAAACCCATCTAGGGTGGCGGCCAAGGGGGGAGAGGGGGAAACTTGCCCCCCAAGTAAGGTGGAGGCGCCCCCTCACCAAACCCTAGGCGCCTTGGGCCCTGGTGGGGGGCGCACCAGCCCACCTGGGGCTGGTCCCCTCCCACACTTGGCCCATGCTGCCCTCTGGGGCCGGTGGCCCCACTTGGTGGACCCCCGGGACCCTCCCGGTTGTCCCGGTACATTACCGATAGCACCCAAAACCTTTCCGGTGACCAAAACAGGACTTCCCATATATAAATCTTTACCTCCGGACCATTCCGGAACTCCTCGTGACGTCCGGGATCTCATACGGGACTCCGAACAACATTCAGTAACCACGTACATCTATTCCCTATAACCCTAGCGTCATCGAACCATAAGTGTGTAGACCCTACGGGTTCGAGAGACACGTAGACATGACCGAGACAACTCTCCGGCCAATATCCAACAGCGGGATCTGGATACCCATGTTGGCTCCCACATGTTCCATGATGATCTCATCGGATGAACCATGATGTCGAGGATTCAATCAATCCCGTATTCAATTCCCTTTGTCTACCGGTATAGTACTTGCCCGAGATTCGATCGACGGTATCCCGATACCTTGTGCAATCTCGTTACCGGCAAGTCTCTTTACTCATTACGTAACACATCATCCCGTGGTCAACCCCTTGGTCACATTGTGCACATTATGATGATGTCCTACCGAGTGGGCCCAGAGATACCTCTCCGTCACACGGAGTGACAAATCCCAGTCTCGATTCGTGCCAACCCAACAGACACTTTCGGAGATACCCGTAGTGTACCTTTATAGCCACCCAGTTACGTTGTGATGTTTGGTACACCCATAGAATTCCTACGGTATTCGGGAGTTGCACAATCTCATGGTCTAAGGAAATGATACTTGACATTAGAAAAGCTTTAGCATACGAACTACACGATCTTTGTGCTAGGCTTAGGATTGGGTCTTGTCCATCACATCATTCTCCTAATGATGTGATCTCGTTATCAACGACATCCAATGTCCATGGTCAGGAAACCGTAACCATCTATTGATCAACGAGCTAGTCAACTAGAGGCTTACTAGGGACATGGTGCTGTCTATGTATCCACACGTGTATCTGAGTTTCCTATCAATACAATTATAGCATGGATAATAAACGATTATCTAGGGTATATTTCCAACAGTCTCCCACTTGCACTAGAGTCAATAATCTAGTTCACATCGCCATGCGATTAACACTCACAGGTCACATCACCATGTGACCAACATCCAAAGAGTTTACTAGTGTCAATAAACTAGTTCACATCATCATGTGATTAAGACTCAATGAGTTCTGGGGTTTGATCATGTTTTGCTCGTGAGAGAGGTTTTAGTCAACGGGTCTGCAACATTCAGATCCGTATGTACTTCGCAAATCTCTAGGTCATGTTGTAAATGCTGCTTCCATGCTCCACTGGGAGCTATTCCAAATGGTTGCTTCACTATACGTATCCGGTTTGCTACTCAGAGTCATTCGGATAGGTGTTAAAGCTTGCATCAACGTAAGCCTTTACGCCGAACTCTTTATCACCTCCATAATCGAGAAACATGTCCTTATTACTCCAAGGACAATTTTGACCGCTGTCCAATGATCCATTCCTGGATCACTCTTGTACCCCCTTGCCAGACACGTGGCAAGGCACACATCAGGTGCGGTACTCAGCATAGCATATGTAGAGCCTACGTCTAAAGCATAGGGGACGACCTTCGTCCTTTCTCTCTCTTCTGTTGTGGTCGAGCTTTAAGTCTTAACTTCATACCTTACAACTCAGGCAAGAACTCCTTCTTTGACTGATCCATCTTGAACACCTTCAAGATCATGTCAAGGTATGTGCTCATTTGAAAGTACCATTAAGCATTTTTGATCTATCCTCATAGATCTTGATGCTCAATGTTCAAGTAACTTAATCCAGGTTTTCCCTTGAAAAACTCCTTTCAATCAACCCTTTATGCTTTCTAGAAACTCTACAACATTTCTGATCAACAATATGATTACAACGTATACTTATTAGAAATTCTATAGCGCTCCCACTCACTTCTTTGGAAATACAAGTTTCTCATAAACTTTGTACAAACCCAAAATCTTTGATCATTCCATCAAAGCGCATATTCTGACTCCGAGATGCTTGCTCTAGTCCATGGAAGGATCGCTGGAGCTAGCATACCTTTTAGCATCCTTAGGATCGACAAAACCTTTCTGATTGTATCACATACAACCTTTCCTTACGAACATTGGTAAGGAAACTCGTTTTGACATCCATCTTCCAGATTTCATAAATGCAGCTAATGCTAACATGATTCCGACGGACTTAAGCATCGCTACGTATGAGAAAATCTCATCGTAGACAACTCCTTGAACTTGTGAAAAACTCTTTGCCACAAGTCGAGCTTCATAGACGGTGACATTACCATCCACACCCGTCTTCTTCTTAAGGATCCATTTATCTCAATGGATTGCCGATCATCGGGCAAGTCCACCAAAGTCCATGCTTTGTTCTGATACATGGATCCTATCTCGGATTTCATGGCTTCTAACCTTATGTCGGAATATGAGCCCACCATTGCTTCTCCATAGCTCATAGGTTCATTGTTGTCTAGCAACATGACCTTCAAGACAGGATTACTGTACCACTCTGAAGTAGTACGCATCCTTGTCACCCTACGAGGTACGGTAGTGACTTGATCCGAAACTTCATGATCACTATCATAAGCTTCTACTTCAATTGGTGTGGGCGCCACAGGAACAACTTCCTGTGCCCTGCTACACACTCGTTGAAGTGATGGTTCAATAACCTCATCAAGTCTCCACCATGCTCCCACTCAACTTTCCGAGACAAACTTTTCCTCGAGAAAGGACCCGATTCAAGAAACAATCCCTATTGCTTTCAGATCTGAATTAGGAGGTATACCCAACTGATTTGGGTGTCCTATGAAGATGCATTTTATCCGCTTTGGGTTCGAGATTATCAACTGAAACTTTTTCACATAAGCGTCGCAGCCCCAAACTTTTGAGAAACGACAACTTAGGTTTCTCCAACCCATAGTTCAAACGGTGTCGTCTCAACGGAATTACGTGGTGCCCTATTAAAGTGAGTGTGATTGTCTCTAATGCCTAACCCATGAACCATAGTGGTAATTCGATAAGAGACCTCATGGTACGCACCATATCCAATAGGGTGCAACTATGATGTTCGGACACACCATCACAGTATGGTGTTCCAAGCGGTATTAATTGTGAAACAATTTCCACAATGTCTTAATTGCGTGCCAAAGCTCGTAACTCAGATACTCATCTCCATGATCATATCATAGACATTTTATCCTCTTGTCACGATGATCTTCAACTTCACTCTGAAATTACTTGAACCATTCAATAATTCAGACTTGTGTTTCATCAAATAAATATACTCAGTATCTACTCAAATTATCCGTGAAGTAAGAACATAATGATATCCACTGCGTGCCTCAGCACTCATTGGACTGCACACATCAAAATGTATTACTTCCAACAAGTTGCTTTCTTGTTCCTTTTTACTAAAAACGAGGCTTTCAGTCATCTTGCCCATGTGGTATGATTTGCATGTCTCAAGTGATTCAAAATCAAGTGAGTCCAAATGGTCCATTTGCATGGAGTTTCTTCATGCATATACACCAATAGACATGGTTCACATGTCTCAAACTTTTCAAAAACGAGTGAGTCCAAAGATCCATCAACATGGAGCTTCTTCATGCGTTTTATACCAATATGACTTACATGGCAGTGCCACAAGTAGGTGGTACTATCATTACTATCTTATATCTTTTGGCATGAACATGTGTATCACTACGATCGAGATTCAATAAACCATTCATTTTAGGTGCAAGACCATTGAAGGTATTATTCGAATAAACAGAGTAACCATTATTCTCCTTAAATGAATAACCGTATTGCGATAGACATAATCCAATCATGTCTATGCTCAACGCAAACACCAAATAACAATTATTTAGGTTTAACACCAATCTCGATGGTAGAGGGAGCGTGCGATGCTTGATCACATCAAGCTTCGAAAACTTCCAACACATATTGCCAGCTCACCTTTAGCTAGTCTCTGTCTACTCCGCAGCCTTTTATTTTGAGTTACTAACACTTAGCAACCGAACCGGTATCTAATACCCTGGTGCTACTAGGAGTACTAGTAAAGTACACATTAACATAATGTATATCCAATATACTTCTATCAACCTTGCCAGCCTTCTCATCTACCAAGTATCTAGGGTAATTCTGCTCCAGTGGCTGTTCCCCTTATTACAGAAGCACTTAGTCTCGGGTTTGGGTTCAACCTTGAGTTTCTTCACTAGAGCAGCAGCTGATTTGTCGTTTCATGAAGTATCCCTTCTTGCCCTTGCCCTTCTTGAAACTAGTGGTTTCACCAACCATCAACAATTGATGCTCCTTCTTGAAACTAGCTCATCTGGAAGATCAACTCCCACTCGATTCAAGTGATTCTTGTACTCAGGCAATCTGAGCACAAGCTCAACGATTGAGCTTTTCTCCCTAAGTTTGCAGGCTAAGAAAATCGTCGGAGGTCTTATACCTCTTGACGTGGGCATGAGCCTGAAATCCCAATTTCAGCCCTCGAAACATCTCATATGTTCCGCGATGTTTCGAAATCGTCTTTGGTGCCTCAACTCTAAACCGTTTAACTGAATTATCACGTAGTTATCAAAACATGTGTGTAAAATGTCCGCAACATCCACAGACGACGTTCAAGGTTCAGCACACTGAGCGGTGCATTAAGGACATAAGCCTTCTTCGAAGCAACAAGGACAATCCTCAGTTTACAAACCTAGTCCGCATAATTTCTACTATCAACATTCAACTGAATTTTCTCTAGGAACATATCTAAACAGTAGAACTAAAGCGCGAGCTTACGACATAATTTGCAAAGATCTTTTGACTATGTTCAGGATAATTAAGTTCATCTTATGAACTCCCACTCAGATAGACATCCCTCTAGTCATCTAAGTGATTACATGATCCGAGTCAACTAGGTCGTGTCCGATCATCACGTGAGACAGACTAGTCATCATCGGTGAACATCTTTATGTTGATCGTATCTACCATACGACTCATGCTCGACCTTTCAGTCTCTTGTGTTCCGAGGCCATGTCTGTACATGCTAGGCTCGTCAAGTTAACCTATGTGTTTCGCGTGTGTAAATCTGGCTTACACCCGTTGTATGTGAACGTTAGAATCTATCACACCCGATCATCACATGGTGCTTCGAAACAACGAACTTTCGCAACGGTGCATAGTTAGGGGGAAGACTTTCTTGAAATTTTAATGAGGGATCATCTTATTTACTACCGTCGTTCTAAGCAAATAAGATGCAAAAACATGATAAACATCACATGCAATCAAAAGTGACATGATATGGCCAATATCATTTTGCTCCTTTCGATCTCCATCTTCGGGGCTCCATGATCATCATCGTCACCGGCATGACACCATGAACTCCATCATCATGATCTCCATCATCGTGTCTCCATGAAGTTGTCTCGCCAACTATTACTTCTACTACTATGGCTAACGGTTTAACAATAAAGTAAAGTAATTACATGGCATTGTTCATTCACACGCAGGTCATACAATAAATTAAGACAACTCCTATGGCTCCTGTCGGTTGTCAAACTCATCGACATGCAAGTCGTGATTCCTATTACAAGAACATGATCAATCTCATACATCACATATCATTCATCACATTCTTTTTGGCCATATCACATCACATAGCATACCCTGTAAAAACAAGTTAGACATCCTCTAATTGTTGTTTGCATGTTTTACGTGGCTGCTATGGGTTTCTAGCAAGAACATTTCTTACCTACGCAAAAACCACAATGTGATATGTCAATTGCTATTTACCCTTCATAAGGACCCTTTTCATCGAATCCGATCTGACTAAAGTGGGAGAGACTAGCACCCGCTAGCCACCTTATGCAACTAGTGCATGTCAGTCGGTGGAACCTGTCTCACGTAAGTGTACGTGTAAGGTCGATCCGGGCCGCTTCATCCCACAATACCGTCGAAACAAGATTGGACTAGTAACGGTAAGCATATTGAACAAAATCAATGCCCACAACAACTTGTGTTCTACTCGTGCATAGAAACTACGCATAGACATAGCTCTGATACCACTGTTGGGGAACGTAGCAGAAATTCAAAATTTTCTATGCATCACCAAGATCAATCTATGGAGTAATCTAGCAAAGAGGGAAGGGGGAGTGCATCTACATACCCTTGTAGATCGCTAAGCGGAAGTGTTCAAGTGAACGGGGTTGATGGAGTCGTACTCGTCGTGATCCAAATCACCGATGATCCTAGTGCCGAACAGATGGCACCTCCGTGTTCAACACACATGCAGCCCAGTGACGTCTCCCATGCCTTGATCCAGCAAGGAGAGAGGGAGAGGTTGGGGAAGACTCCGTCCAGCAGCAGCACGACGGCGTGGTGGTGGTGGAGGAGCATGGCACTCCAGCAGGGCTTCGCCACGCACCGCAAGAGACGAGGAGGGAGAGAGGTAGGGCTGCGCCTTAAGGGAGAGGTTCTCATCTGTTTGCAGCCCCAAAGACCTCAACTATATATAGGGGAGAGGGAGGGGGCTGCGCCCCCTCTAGGGTTCCCACCCCAAGGGGTGCGGCAGCCCCAAAACCCATCTAGGGTGGCAGCCAAGGGGGGAGAGCAGGAAACTTGCCCCCCAAGTAAGGTGGAGGCTCCCCCTCCCCAAACCCTAGGCACCTTGGGCCCTGGTGGGGGGCACACCAGCCCACCTGGGGCTGGTCCCCTCCCACATTTGGCCCATGCTTCCCTCTGGGGCCGGTGGCCCCACTTGGTGGACCCCCGGGACCCTCCCGGTGGTCCCGGTACATTACCGATAGCACCCAAAACCTTTCCAGTGACCAAAACAGGACTTCCCATATATAAATATTTACCTCCGGACCATTCTGGAACTCCTCGTGACATCTGGGATCTCATCCGGGACTCCGAACAACATTTGGTAACCACATACATCTATTCCCTATAACCCTAGCGTCATCGAACCTTAAGTGTGTAGACCCTACGGGTTCGAGAGACACGTAGACATGACCGAGACAACTCTCCGGCCAATAACCAACAACGGTATCTGGATACCCATGTTGGCTCCCACATGTTCCACGATGATCTCATCGGATGAACCACGATATCGAGGATTCAATCAATCCCGTATTCAATTCCCTTTGTCTACCGGTATAGTACTTGCCCGAGATTCGATCGACGGTATACTGATACCTTGTTCAATCTCGTTACCGGCAAGTCTCTTTACTCGTTCCGTAACACATCATCCCGTGATCAACCCCTTGGTCACATTGTGCACATTATGATGATGTCCTACCGAGTGGGCCCAGAGATACCTCTCCGTCACACGGAGTGACAAATCCCAGTCTCGATATGTGCCAACCCAACAAACACTTTCGGAGATACCCGTAGTGTACCTTTATAGCCACCCAGTTACGTTGTGACGTTTGGTACACCCAAAGCATTCCTACGGTATCCGGGAGTTGCACAATCTCATGGTCTAAGGAAATGATACTTGACATTAGAAAAGCTTTAGCATACGAACTACACGATCTTTGTGCTAGGCTTAGGATTGGGTCTTGTCCATCACATCATTCTCCTAATGATGTGATCCCGTTATCAACGACATCCAATGTCCATGGTCAGGAAACCGTAACCATCTATTGATCAACGAGCTAGTCAACTAGAGGCTTACTAGGGACATGGTGTTGTCTATGTATCCACACATGTATCTGAGTTTCCTATCAATACAATTATAGCATGGATAATAAACGATTATCATGAACAAGGAAATATAATAATAACTAATTTATTATTGCCTCTAGGGCATATTTCCAACACTTCTAGCCCCCCACTGGATTTTGCCACATGTACAATCTAGCAGACTCCATGGTTGAACTTAAGCATAATGCACAAACCTCAAAACAACAGTGGTTCTCTTTTGTTCTAGAATCTTCCGTATCATAACTGCCCAAACTTTTTTCTAGTTGAATTGTCATTATTTGTTTTTACTTCATGTTTTACAATGCACAATTCCATGAATCATAAAATAGATTAAGGGCTTCTTTGATTCAAAGGATTCTCAAAGGAATTTTGGAGGATTCTAATCCTTAGGAAATTTTCATATCTTGGTTGTTTGATTCGTAGGATTGTAAACCATAGGAATTTTTCCATATGATTCATTTGCACTAGAGTTCATAGGAAACATCCCATACAGGCACACCTCTTTGAAAGAATTCTGCGTTTTTTCTATGCACAATCAAACACTCGTACAATCCTGTAGGATTCAAGACGACATTCCACTATAATCCCATGTTTTTCCTATTCCCGCCTTTTGGAAATCCTACGACTCCAAGAGGCCTTAGCTTTTTTATAAAAACTAATTGATTTTGAATGAGATGAACTATAAGAATTAAACGAAGGTCTACATCAGGCATATATTACTCAGAGCTTACATGCTATAGTGTGATATTCATTCATAATTTGGTTGCAAAATTTGATGCGTGCAATGCACGTGTACCTTATTAGTACTTCGAGTATGTGCAAAACACGTAAATTAGAATTACAATGGCACGCTACATTCATGAAGCCAAGTGGCACATGTGGAGGCGTTGTCGCGACCTCCTTGTGTGGATTGATCATAGTGACGTGATGCTGGTTCCAGAAGAATGTACTCGTCCTCCCTGAGCCATACTGTCGGTACATGCATGAAGCGAAGATGTGCACGCACGCCACGCACGCACTCATTCCCTCGCACGCACACGCGGGTACACGGGTGGACGCAATTTTGTACCAAGATCCACCCCATGTGATAATTTGACGCATGTAAAGTCATTCACTTCATTGATGGTCAATTTATACAGCGCATGCAAATTGAGTGGACGTGAGGGCGGAAGAAAGACATTACTACTCCACTGCACGCATGCGGAGTAGTTAAATCATGGGTTGCTAGTAGTACTTCCATTGGTATCCTTCATATTTTGTGCCAATTTTTGATAGTAACATAATATTTACGCATTTGAGCAGTGTAGTCTACTTGAAATTTATGTTCCACTAAACTCACCGGGCGCCGTTTCGGGCCTTGAAACCAAAACCATCGATTAATCTTTACCTTGTTCCCATCCCATTCGAAAGCCTGCTCACACCTACTAGTACGTACCAAACCTGAACGTGTTCCCACTATGCAGGTATTAGTACTAGTGCTAGTACTTAGGTTATAAAAAGGGGAACTACCTAACCGAAAATTACTCTACCTTTCCTCCTCATAAGTGCTTCCTCTTCGTCCGTCCTTTCCATGGTCGGTGAGCAGAGCTCTAGGTCTAGAACTACTCATAACAAGGGAGCAGCAACCAAGGCTGCAGAAAAAAAGGGCTTTCCGCCACGCAGATACCTTGAAAGATCTCTAACAGGCAGGCGATGGCTCCCAGGAGCGCCCTAGCCACGGAGGCAAACATGCCGAGCCGGTGGCACTGGAGTCGTTATCCCTCGATGGCATGCCCGATCAGCTCAATAAGCACCTCAATAATCAGAAGGAGTTCATCCATGGCTTGGTGGAGCTGCTAAAGGAGAGCCTCGACGACATGCCTGCTGAGCTCAATAAGCAGGGGGAGTTGACCGCCGGCTTGGTGATGCTGCTGAAGAAGAGCATTGCCTTGGAGAAGAAGGCGACTAGCAAAATCCTGCAACTTCAGGAGGACAAGGCGAAGCTCTACCACGAGCGCGACCTGTTGAAGGAGAAGAACGTTGGCTGGAAGAAGCTGCATGAGAATAGTAGTTCCTCGATGAAGATGCTGCAGGCCCTCGTCATGGAACAGAAGGAGGAGTTGGCGAAGCTCCGCATCGAGCACCTGGCTGCTGTCAAGGTACATAATGTGGCCGTGGAATAGATGATGAAGGCTCACATCGAGAAATCCCGCGTCATGGACAGAATGAAGAAGATGGCGGAGGAGACGTGCAAGGAGATGGAGGTCGTGGAGGCGATGAAGAAGCAGTTACGACTCTGCTCCGAATCAGATCATTTGGGGTGATAATCTTCCTTCTTATTTTGCTCCTGTGTTTCATCTTTTGCTTCGGGTGTCTTGCCGCACCTGTCACGTTCTCTGCGAGGCATGAATAGAACAATGTTTTTTTAGGGAATGAATAGAGCAATGCTAACAATGAGATGACTAGCAAATTAGATCATTTTTTATCGCCATATGGCACTGGGCTGCCGTGTTTCGTCCTCCTCCGTCGTAGTACTACTCCATTGGAAAACTTGAGTATACCGCACGGTTCTTTGCTCCTCCTCGGGTTGTCGGCGCATTTATATGAGCAGTCAAATCACAAGGCCCCGCCTTCCTGCAGTAATGAGCCGTCAAATCACAAAGGCCCTCACCTCTCGTGAAACCGACCAAGCTAGACTGCCCCACCCTCTAGCCTTTTAAAAAATGTATACTTTTGTACAGTAGTAGTATCGATGGATTGCGCCATGGAGCAAAACTTGAAATTAAAAAAAAGGTGGTACATATAGAGAGCGCTCGTCGCCAAATTATGCATATAGTACTACTACCTCCGTCCTGGTTTATAGGTCCCCTTTGTAGTTTGTGCCAAATTTTGACTAAAGATTTAACTAACAAAATGTTAATGCATGTCAAGAAAAATTATCTCATTGGATTCTTATTTGAACATAGTTTTCAAAAATATAATGTTTGGTGACATGCGTCAACATTTTGTTAGTTTAATCTATGGTCAAAATTTGGCACGAAATACAATGTGGACCAATAAACCCGGATGGAGGTAGTATTAAAAAGGCTAGTCACAATAATGGTGTCCAACACAACCCACCCCTCAAATAAAACTAAGCATCCTGGAATTCTTTGACAAAACTGAACACCCTGAAATTCTTTGACAACTAAACTGCTGGCTATATGATGTTGGCCATATATATTGTACGTATATAATGTGAAGAAACGAGTGGTAGTACTATACCAGCTAAAAGATGAAATGTAAGAAATACTAGTATGTACGTACTGAAGAGTTAAAGTAACGAGAAGAAACATAGCATAGTTCTGCTGGGGGCTCAGCACAACACACCCCTCAAATTAAACTAAGCACACCTGAAATTAAACTTTGCAACTATTCCGGTAGACACTGCATTAGAACCACCATGAGCAATGACACTGCCACCTTGCTCAGAGTCCTCGTCCACGTCCTCGACTTCGTGCTTGTCCCTCTTCCTCTTGGCCGATACTTATTTGCTTGAACTGCACACTTGGCTCTTGCTCTTCATCCAACCCTTGTAGATATTGAAACAAAGGTAGCCATCCATTGCAGCGTAGTGGATGTGGTCTATATCTAGTACATTCCGCTGCCATGCATAACAATGAAACGTGTATGGAGGTTTCTCCAGTTTACCGTACGAAGGATGAACCATGGCTCATGCCAGCGTCAGCATTGAAGGCTGGCCACCGGAGGGCAGCGGCCGATTCTTCTGGAGGTTGAAGGGGTTGCCTACAACGAGTCCTATCCGACCCAGGACTTCTTCGTCGTTCATAAAGTCTACAGTAACGAATTTGACTAGGTTGCTCTCGAGGAAGTTCTTAAAATCCAGGCATTCAACGTCGGCATGGCATATGTGGTAGACCAAGCATAAGTCATGCACGCAAACCTGGATCATGGCGGGCTTCTTCCTCTCTTCGTCCTTTAGATCCTTCTCTCATCACAGGACTGTGGTGTACTCAACATCTAGCCCAACGACCCACTCATCATCTGAGTTTTCAAACATGCGTCTGAATTGAGAAAGGCATCCTTTCACCGTCACGGAAGAACGGGTGTAGATGACATCGAACTCATCGTCGGTGATGGTTCTAACCTTGTACTCACCGCCAATCATGGAGATTTGGGACACCATGGATTTGGGAGGAGGGTTAGGATTAGTGGAACTACCGTAATGTGAAAGGACGGGACGACTAGGAGCGAACTGCCAGTGCGCGAACGGCAAGGTAGTGGCTTTCCATTCTCCCATGATATGGGCTTCCGAGAGCCCTTGGATCTGAGATCGAACAGTTGCATGGCGTGATTCTAGACCTATGGGTGAATATCCTATCCTGGAGGGTTATTCTGCAAATTTTCAGCAACTTAGCATGCGACCGTTTGATCTCAGATCCAAGGCTGCCAACAGCCCGTATCATGGTTGCGCCTACCACGACCATCGCGTCGCTCGCGCGGTCGCTCCCTTGGAGATTTAACACGGTGCGTTAGGCTATCTGATGTTGGCATGTCATACATAGTCATCACTTAGTGACTCATACTACAACAAGGTTAGCTATAAGTTTGGCTACAAGTGTATTTTTTTTACTTCTCTCTATCTCTTTCTTCGTACTCCCTCCATCCCATAATATAAGAACATTTTTGACACTAGTGTAGTGCCAAAAAAGTTCTTATATTATGGGACACAGGGAGTAGTATTTATTGCATTTGCCAAGGAGTGACCTCTTCCAATGAAATGGTGTGCTTATTAGTTTTTTTGTTGCTAAGTGTGCTTCATTTAATTAGCTATAGACTCAAAATTGTCTTTTCACCTAGGTACACGCGCTTAGCACCGTTTCTTCCTTGGGTCACCAAACTACTCTCTCTCTTCTTGATTAACTTGCCATATCAGACTTTATACCTATGTGGCAAGCTTAGCACCTGTAGGAGCAAGTAAGTACAATAATGCGCTTTACATGGAATTTTTGCATATGTGGAGGAAAGAGAGGCAAGGAAAAAGTGGAGAAGTGGGCTCTCATGCAAGAGCCAGCATCTACTACATGGTGGAGCATTGGGAGAGGCACCTGTATGGAGGTGGTCAGGAATCGGGAGAGTCACGCCGGTCATAGCGCCGCAGTTAAAATGATAATGGCAAGTCAAATCACGGGGACCCACCTGTCCAGCAGTAACTCACTGTCAAATCACACAGCCCTACGTTTGCAGCAGCCTACTCCCTCATCTTCTCATGTCTCTGTCGAACCGACTAGGCAGAACTGCCCCGCCTACCGCGCAGGAAAAGCCCCGCCCTCGATTTTTAAATAGTACAGTATACTAATTTTGTATCCATGGATTGCGCCATGGAGCAAAGCCTCTAGAAAACGGTGGTACACATGTACGGAGTATACAGCACGCCCGTCGAATTCATGTCGCACCCCAGACGGTCGGTCGGTCTGGCACGCTGCTCTCTGAATGGAACGCGCATCATATTGCATTTGCACACACATGTGGGGCCGCAATTGAGAACCGACCGTAGGCACACTCCCCGGCCCCGCAAGTCGGGTGACTTAATAGAAGAGGGAGACGAACGATAGTACTAGAGAAGTGTTGTACTACGTTGGTGCCTGGACGATCCCTGCAAGACACGGAAGATCAGTTCGTCCATGCATGTGACCAGACTCCGGCAGAAACGCCTGGATTGGTTATCGTCTACATATCGTGGAGGCTGTGTTGTACATGGTTGTAGTTGTGGTGAGAAATCTTTAAAAAGGTTTCTTGTCATCTCGCAAAATTAGGTGTCATGTGCTTCGGATCACTACGAGGGTTAAACAGCGACAACTGAGTTGGGCTAGTCATTGGGGGCACATGCACGAAGACTACTCGGCTGCCATCTAGGTCAAGCCGGCTATGTTAATTAGGCCATCTATCGACGGACCCCTTTTCTATGAGTTTATCTTTAATTTGAGCTTTGTTCCTCGTCTAGTTTGTCCGTCGGGATTCATGTTGTCTCCTTTGGGCAGTGAGGTTATGATTTCTTGTCATGTGGCATTTTTTCGTGTTATATGTTATAATCCGGCGCTTCAGATCAAAATGACGACAACTGCGCCTCCGGGCCACGTGCATGAAGACTTCTCGACAGTCATTGACGAGGTCAAGCCGGCTCCGGTAGACAAAAGAAAACTAGTACTACTCCACTATATAGGCAGGAGCCT
Source organism: Triticum aestivum (assembly GCF_018294505.1). Taxonomy (NCBI): domain Eukaryota; kingdom Viridiplantae; phylum Streptophyta; class Magnoliopsida; order Poales; family Poaceae; genus Triticum; species Triticum aestivum. The sequence continues at coordinate 253,690,275 of NC_057801.1, read as the reverse complement.
CCGCGCTTGCTTGCTAGTGTTGCTCTCTTCACACTGTCTCGTCTTCTCCAGATCTAAACACGACAGTGGTGGACTCTCTCTCTCTCTCTCTCCCTCTCTCTCTCTCTCTCTCCCTCTCTCTCCCCCTCTCTCTCTCCCTCTCTCTCTCCCTCCCTCTCTCTCTCTCTCTCTCTCCCTCTCTCTCTCCCTCTCTCTCTCTCCCTCTCTCTCTTCCTCTCTCTCTCCCTCTCTCTCTCCCTCTCTCTCTCTCCCTCCCTCTCTCTCTTTCTCTCTCTCTCTCCCTCTCTCTCTCTCTCTCTCTCTCTCTCTCTCTCTCTCGCTCTCTCTTTCTCTCTCTCTCTCTCTCTGCTCATCGCTGGTCACAGATCTAGCCGGATCCTCTCCATTGAGGAAGGTGAGAAGTTCACACGGTCGTCCTCGGCGACGGCTCTTACCACTGCTGGCGCGTCCCGATCAGCCTGCCTTGTCGTTCTCTCCCAAGCACCGCTGGCGAGGGAGGGCCTCCGACCCCTTCTTCCTCGCTGCCGTAGTGTGGGCAGATCCGGCCTCCCGCCGCCCACCTAGCGACATCCCGGCGACCATCAGGTATAACTTCCTTCGGAACCGGCCTTGCTCTACTTCCCGAGCGCCTGACGTCACTGCATTTGTATCTTTTACTATTTCTCAGGCGCCCTCATAGATAGGATTGATCGGCTGTTTGAAAACCACCTAATTTTTTATGTTTAAGAGGTAAAACTAGTTCATGCACTCGAATCAAGTACTACTTGGTTCAAACAAGGAAGAAAGGGGGTGGGGGTGGGGGAGGATTTGTTACCTGAATCTAGGACTTGGTCGAAAGAGGAAATAATGGGGGCGAAAAGTAGCAGAGACTGGCTATCCAACTGGTCTCTAGGTCTAATAGGGAAATAAAGGGAAATGCAGTACAAACTCAATATAAACCCGATCTATTGGTTGAAAAAGGAAAGAAAGTGAGGACTAGGGGATAAGTCAACCGAGTAAGTCCAGCACTAGATTTGCTAGCCTCACACAGTATAAGGTGGCTATACCGAACAAAAATGGGACCAACCTAGATATCCTGTTCTGATGTTTGTTGCCCCGAGCCACTCTTATGTAATGCCACTGGTAAAATGTAGCAGTTGCACTGTTAAATGTAAGGACACGTTAAACCAATGTTGTTTTCAATGTAATGCCTCCAGTAATATGAATCAATGGCACTTTTTTACATGTCCTGCTAAATTTCCCATTAAGATAAATTGGTTCTTTTTGTTAGAAATGCAACTGTCCTGGTCCACCTACTCTCTCGTGCCCAAAGTAATGTTGTATTTAACGGTTGTTATAGTTAATCCTAATGCCCACACTAATATCTAGCAATGCCACTTCTTTAGAAATTGCTACTGTCCTTATAGGATTGCCATTCAGATAAGGAACATGCTTCTTTTCATTTGATGCATGTTTCATCACTTGTTAGTCACCCTCCTTTCAACCTTTTTTGTGCAAACAGAGATATACATTTCATGCTCGGTCTTAGTTGAACTGCACAAATGATATCCAAATTATAGTTGAACATTCCAGGAGCTTCACAACCAACCTTGATGTTGCTCAATTTTATTGCAACTAATGAAGAAGAAGCTCTGTGGGTTTCGTTTTTTGATGGAAATGGAACCGGGGCTGGAGCCCTTTTCTTAAAAAAATTGAAGAAGAAGCTACTAGCTCATGGGACATTTCTTCATTTTAGGTGAAATGCACCAAAAGGTCCCATGAATTGAATCATCCATGTTGGTGACTTAAAGATCCAGCTTCAGCATCCCAGTCTAAGCACCCCCAGCCTCCATCCTTGCGACGCACGGTACACCTCGTTTGCCACCTGCTCGACCCTAGTGTCACTGATAAAATGAAGTAATAATACAGTTAAAATAGAGCGAGTGTCCTCTCTATCATTTCATTTCCAATGTAGATAAATAAAGTGCTTCTCTGTTAATGTATGTTTCATCAACTAGTCCCATTGTTAATGTTTAAGCGTTTCTGCAAACTGGGGTGCTTAATTTTAGTTGATCTGTACAAAAATAGAGATCTGAATGTCTCAAGGCGCCTCCTTGTACTACCGTTGTACACTGATGTTCATCACTAGCAGAAGGTGTATCTGGGAGACTTGGGACGATTTCCAGTATGAGGCATACCGTATGAGGCGTCACAGGGCCCATCTCGCCCTCGCAGCATGGCATACTATGATACTATCACAATATTTTCTTCTATTTATTTTGTGTGTTTCATCAACTAGTGCCACTATAATGTAATCACGCTTTTTCATTATTTGTGCAAATAGGGTTATTCAGTTGCATTTTGGTGGAACTGCACAAATGTACGTATGGAACCGGCATATATGCAGAGTGCGAGGTGTGCGAAGTAAAAATTACCGACACCAACCATGTTGCATGCACGCATTGGCATCCACCACCACCAGTGGGATGTGTGGCACTCTCCATCACCCAGAGAAGATACTCGATGAACTCGGAGGGCTGCGGTGTGACTGCCGCCAAGGAGTACATGTACATCGCCGCCCTCATCGCCGTCGTCTCGCTCTTTCGCATATATAGCCACATGGCCCACACCGTCCTCGAAATCTCCCACTCATTGTCAAACCAAGTAAGGATCTCCTTCAACCTGGCTAACTTTGCCTGGTCGCCGCCGGCGATCTGCCTGATTCGCTGCTGCATCCCCTCCATAGATGTCCTTCTCAGTGGTCCGGTGCTAGCTTTGGAAGATGGGAGGAGAGACGGTGGTCTTGCAATAGAGAAGAGGGAGAGGCGAGATGGTGGTTTTGGAATGGAGATGATGGAGAGGAGAGGAGGTGGTTTTGCAATGGAGAAGATCAGAAGAGGGAGAGGTGAGACGGTGGTTTTGGAATGGAGATGATGGGGAGGAGAGGAGGTGGTTTTGCAATGGAGAAGAGGGAGATGAGCGTGCGGCAGCGATTTAGGATTGGACAAGAGGGCCGGCGCGCTGTGACTGGATCAAAATCAAAATCAATTTACCCTTCAATTAAGAAAGTGACCCCACATTAACTAGTCTCCCTTTTATTCTGGGTCATAATTGACCATGATTTTTGCACATAAAATATATGTTATACGTTGCAAAAATAATATGATTTGAAAGTACATTCAGATATGAACCAAACGATACAATTTTTGGTGACATGCATTCACATTTTGCTTGTCAAATACAGTACATGGTCAAACTTTGACCCAAAATACGCAAAACAACAAAAAAATACTTCCAAGACCAGTGCCGCTCTTCCGCTCTTCTCCTCTTAAACGACCGCCGCTCCTCTCCTGTTTCAATCTAAATCCAGCGCTGCTCCTCTCCTCTTCCATTTCAAAACCACCGCCCCTCATCTCCTGTTCCAGTCCAAAACCAACGTCGCTCCTCTCCCGTTCTAATCCAAAACCAGCGCTGCTCCTCTCCTCTTCCATTCAAAAACCACCGCTAGCGAGTGAAGGTGCTGTGGAGAAGTAGATCAATGGAGGAGTACAACCGATACGTGAGGATCACAGACAGTGACCCTGTGAAGCTAGCTAGGATGTTGGAGATGCAGTCTTGGTTTGACAACAAGGACCAACTAGCGGCGACGGCGACATCCATGGCCAAATATCTGCAACAGAGCGAAAAGGCGGCGATACTCCCGGAGGGAGTCGCGCGGGAGTACATAGAGCTGCTCCTCTGGGCCATGGAGCAAACAGATTCACCGAATCCGATCGTGAGGGAGCGGTGGTGGGAGTATCGATCCCAGATGGAGCATCCACCAGAGATTGAAGGATCGAGCATCTACAGGATGTCATTTGTGAGGGTGTCCTGCCAGAGCGAGCCAGTGGAGTCTTCCTCGACCGAACCCAACTGCAAGAGGAGAAAAGCAGTTGGCCCAACGACGCTTCCCCGCCATCCTCTCCCTCGCTGTTCACATTGTCTCACGGGGCGGTTGTCTGCCGCCGAGGAATAGGAGGGGACTGCCCCCCAGCCCAATAGTCGGGTAGGTTGTGAATTGTCAGGAGGAGCTTTGGGTTGTCAGTATTTGCAGGTTGCGAATTGTGTTTTGTGTTGTGTATTTTGAGAGTACTTTCAGATATGAATGTGTTTTGAATCTTAGATTTGCAGTATTGAGCATATGAAGTATTTTATGAATTCTAGAGATCTATTTTTAGCACTTAAAAAATGAAGTTTCATAGGAGTATAAAAGTGCAGACAATGTGATTCTCAGAGAAGAAACTGCAAGTTTCATTTTCAGATAAGAAACTACAAGTTCAGTTTCAGATAAGAAACTGCAACTTTCAGAGGCAGAGCATTTATATTAACACGGCCTTTTCAAACAGGGTTAACATCATGTTGGAAGTTTTATTATTGGACGAAAATGGAACTACCAGTCAGTTAACATCATGCTGATCAACATTCATGCATAGCACATCTTCATATGATGCACAGTCAAAATGCCCACACAATGTCGAGTGTGCGAAACACAGAGAAAATGAGGGATGAAGTTTTGGCAAGTGTTGGACGTAGTGTGCATAGATGACAATGGGGACCCACATGTCAATAAAGGCAGAGGCAAAAAATTTGGAGATATTTTCCCTGCACAGGTGGAATCGAACCCGGGCGGAACAGCTGTCGGGTAGTGTCACTTGGCCACTAGGCTAGTTCAGTAGTTTCGTTAATAATAAGGCACTTCCTCAGGTGGTCGGATCCCCTCCTGCGCCTTTGTGCGCTCGACGCGACGCCGCTGTCTGCCGTTGTGAACATGCTGAACAAACGAGAGGAATCTGGAGAGGACTGTACGTGGAGAGGCGGACAGTCGGGACCCACCAGGTCTATGGCCGTACGCAAGCAAGTGCCTCATCGAAAAAAATACTTCCTCCTAATGCTATACTGACATTGGGGCCCACGGGTTGGTCAACGTAGTTACATTTTTTAGGTGCTTCAACATAGTTACTATAGGAGATAAATTTACAACGAAGTTGGGGAGCTGGCAGGTATCATTTATTATCACTGGGGCAGCAAGTATCAGCTGGGTTTTGGGCTGCCCCGTCTAGGCTTTCATTTTTAACATGTGCAGCCCACGACCTTGGATGGGAGGTCCATAGGCATGTTTGCATTTTCTTGAGGGCCATCATGTATCGACCGGCCTATGAACCTCCCATCCGAGGTTTTATTTTTCCTGAATATCGGCAACCATATTTATGTGTTTTTTTGAAGAAAACGCAGAGGTCTGTAATATTTTTCTATATAAGAATAGGAATGCCAGGTTCAACTTATGTTTCCCTTCTAACTAAATTATATATATTTAAATCATTTTATATGTTATTATATAATATTTTTATTGTCATCATATATTTAACAGATACTTACATATGTAAGAAAACAATATCCCACATCTTATTAACTTATAAAAAATAATTTCTTAACAATAAAATCCTGGATTGTTTTGGCACGAAAATCCTAGTGATTGTGTACAAAAGCTTGGTAAGATTTAAGGACAAATGTAATAATATCACTTATTATTTAAATATATTTATAACAAAATGCTCAGCCCCTTTTTATTTTTTGATAACATTGCTGGCCCAACCCAACATTATAATTAGAATCAGCCCAGCAAAATTGTGTATTTCGAGAAAGTGCAAATGGCCTGTAATTTTTTAGGAAATAAAATCAATGGGACGCATGGACGCTACATTATTTGTTCATCCAGCCCAGCTAATGGACTGTAATTCAAAAAAAGATCAAATTTACTGTAAATTCTACCGCGCAAAAAAAGACTGTAAATTCTGAAAAATGGGTTCAATACGTGCCACATTTCTGGAGGCCGAAATGTGGGCCAATAGGTCGAAGCCAACGCAAGTCGTTGTCAATTTAGTCAACAAATGATTCTGACATGTTAGCCGTTGGATTTACATCCAACGACCAGCATCCATCTTCAATCTCTCGTCTTCTTCCTCCAGCGTCACCGGGACCACCTCCCGCCTCCTGCTGCTAGCAGCTCTGCTTAGCACACTTCGCTACGAAGCGCTACTCCACTGTTGGCCAGGCCATCCCTCCACCCCTCCACACCTCCTGTTCTTCTCCACCGACTGCCGAACCACACCGCACTAGAACCAGTTAAGCCTCGTACACCTCTCCGTCTGCAACTCTACTCCCGTGTCTTCCCATCTCTGGCTCGTTGCTGTCCGGGGCCTCGCCGTTGTCCACCACCTTGGATGCACTCGGCGCGGCGCGGTCAACATGGTCAACGAACGACACCATCAGAAGTAGACTGTGCGTGGAGAGGTTGATAGCTGAGTCCACGGCCGCACACAAGGAAATGCCTCCTTATTACACGCAAAATAATGATCCCTCCACCTGACATTGGGACCCCCGGAAGGGCCTCTGTATTTCGCGAAAAAAACATGCCCCCCGCTGACAGGTCGGACCCACCAGCTATCTTCGCATGCAAGGAAGTGCCTTCGTATTACGCACAAAAAAAGAATACTTCCCCTGCCAGATGGAACCCAGCATAGTGTGAGGCTGACTTGTGGGCCCACCAAGTTGACGGGGACGGAGGGCGTTGTCAACTTAGTCAATATGAACGATTCTAGCTCCTATTATCGTACGATGTTCATCCAATAGACGTAGTGCTTCTTCAACATCTGGTCTTCTTGCTCCAGCCGCCCAAACCAGCGTCGGCCGTGCCGCATGCTCCTGCCTCCCGTGGCCGGTTGTGATGTCGCGGAGGCCTCACCGCCCCCTACTACTCCCACCATTGGCCAGGCCATCCCTCTACTCACCCACACCCCCTGTTATTCTGTGGCGACGGCAGCCTCACACCGGAGCCGAACCAGTGAACCCTCGTACTCCTCTTCGCGTGGTCATCCACTGCTGCGTCTTCCCCGGCTCCGTGTCGTCCCCTTCCTAGGCCTCAATGTCATCCACCGCCGTGGTGCTCTCAGCGCGGCGTGGTCAATGTGTTCAACGACCGACTTACATCTGAAGAGTACTATACGTGGAGAGGCTGACAGCTGGGTCCACGGCAGCCGCAAGGAAGTGCCTCCTTATTACGCGCAAAATAATTATTCCTCCACCTGACAGCAGGGACCCACCGGATGGGCCACCGTATTTCGCGAAAAAAAACGTTTCCCCCCTGACTGCTGGGACCTACCAGCTACATCTTTGCACGCAAGGAAGTGCGTCCATATTACAGGCAAAAAAATGATTCGCCCCTTGACTGCTGGGACCCACCAGCTACATCTTCGCACGCAAGGAAGTGCGTCCGGGCAAAAAAACAATTTTCCCCCCTGACTGCTGGGACCCACTAGCTACATCTTTGCACGCAAGGAAGTGCCTGACAGTTGGGACCCACCTGGTCGAAGCATATGTAGCGTTGTCATTCTGGTCGCAAATGTGTACGTACATAGTGGTGGATGTAGAGGCGCGCATGTGTCGTAGTAGAAGCGCGCACGTAGCATGTACACGTTGATAACTCACAAGTATAGGGGATAGTTGTAGCCTCTTTCGATAAGTAAGAGTGTCGAACCCAACGAGAAGCTAAAGGTGGAACAAATACTCTCTCAAGTCCTATCGGCCACTGATACGACTCTACACACGCTTGACGTTCGCTTTACCTAGAACAAGTATGAAACTAGAAGTACTTTGTAGGCGTGATAGGATAGGTTTGCAAGAAAGTAAAGAGCACGTAAATAAAGACTAGGGGCTATTTAGATAAAGACACAACTAAATTAGTAAAAGTAAAGAGCTTGTTGTCATGAGAAAGTTATTTGTCCCTAGGCAATCGATAACTAGACCGGTAATCATTATTGCAATTCTATTTGAGGGAGAGGCATAAGCTAACATACTTTCTCTACTTGGATCATATGCACTTATATTTGGAACTCTAGCAAGCATCCGCAACTACTAAAGGTTCATTAAGGTAAAACCCAACCATAGCATTAAAGCATCAAGTCCCCTTTTATCCCATACGCAAACAACCTACTTACTCGGGTTTGTGTTTCCGTCACTCACCAACCCACTATAAGCGAATCATGAACGTATTGCAACACCCTACAGCGGGAATCCCTCACGCTTGCGCGACACGGAGGGAACCATAGGACAGCACCAATAATAAAACATACAACTCAAACCAATCATGATCATCAAATAGCCATTAGGACAAACAGATCTACTCAAACATCATAGGATAGCCATACATCATTGGGAAATAATATATAGCGTTGAGCACCATGTTTAAGTAGAAATTACAGCGGGTAAGAGAGAGGTTACACCGCTGCATAGAGGGGGGAAGAGTTGGTGGAGATGTTGGTGAAGATGGCAGAGGTGTTGGTGAAGATCGCGGTGATGATGATGGCCCCCGGCGGCGTTCCGGCGCCACCGGAAGCAAGGGGGAGAGAGGCCCCCTTCTTCTTCTTCTTCCTTGGCATTCTCCCTGGATGGGAGAAGGGTTTCCCATCTGGTCCTTGCCTCCCATGGCTTGGGAGGGGCGAGAGCCCCTCCGAGATTGGATCTATCTCTTTGTTTCTACGTTCTCTGCGTTGGAAGATTCTACCCCTTCACCGTTTCCTTTATATCTGGAGATCGTAACTCCGATTGGGGTGAATCTTTTGCCCAGATCTTCATCATAAAATTATCTTTCTTGCGACAGAAGAAGAGCATCAACCGCCTTACAGGTGGACCACGAGGGTCAGGGGCGCGCCTGGGGGAGGGGGCCCACCCAGGATACCGTTTCGCGCTGATTTTACTTCCAGAAAATCATAAATATTCCAAAAAAAAATCTCTGTCCATTTTTTTCCGTTTGGACTCCGTTTGATATTGGGTATCTGCGAAACAAAAAACATGCAACAGACAGGAACTGGCACTGGGCACTATATCAATATGTTAGTCCCAAAAATAATATAAAAAGTTGCCAAAAAGTATATGAAAGTGAATAATATTGGCATGGAACAATCAAAAATTATAGATACGACGGAGACGTATCAGCATCTCCAAGCTTAATTCCTGCTCGTCCTTGAGTAGGTAAATGATAAAAAAGAATAACTTTTGATGTGGAATGCTACCGAGCATAATCTTGATCATATGTTTAATCATGGCATGAATATTAAGACACGAGTGATTCAAAGCAATAGTCTATCATTTGACATAAAAACAATAATACTTTGAGCATACCAATAAAGCAATCATGTCTTTTCAAAACAACAAGGCAAAAGCAAGCTTATCCCTAAAAAATCATAAAGTTTGGCCATGCTTCATTTTCATCACACAAAATGCCCCCATCATGCACAACCCCAATGACGAGCCGAGCAATTGGTTCATACTTTTTAACGCGCTTCAGCTTTTTCAACCCTCACGCAATACATGAGCGCAAGCCATGGATATAGCACTATAGGTGGAATAGAATATAATGATGGAGGTTATGTGGAGAAGACAAAAAGGGGAGAAAGTCTCACATCAACTAGGCGTATCAACGGGCTATGGAGATGCCCATCAATAGATATCAAAGTGAGTGAGTAGGGATTGCCATGCAACGGATGCACTAGAGCTATAAGTGTATGAAAGCTCAAACTGAAACTAAGTGGGTGTGCATCCCACTTGCTTGCTCATGAAGACCTCGGTCATTTGAGGAAGCCCATCATCGGAATATACAAGCCAAGTTCTATAATGAAAATTCCCACTAGTATATGAAAGTGAAAGCATAGGAGGCTCTTTCTATGAAGAACATGGTGCTACTCTGAAGCACAAGTGTGGTAAAAGGATAGTAACATTGCCCCTTCTCTCTTTTTCTCTCATTTTTTTATTTTATTTTTTTTATATTTTTTTGGTGGGCTTCTTTGGCCTCTCTTTTTTTGGGCTTCTTTGGCCTCTTTTATTTTTCATAAAGTCCGGAGTCTCATCCCGACTTGTGGGGGAATCATAGTCTCCTTCATCCTTTCCTCACTGGGGCAATGCTCTAATAATGATGATCATCACACTTTTATTTACTTACAACTCGATATTACAACTCGATACTGGAACAAAGATATGACTCTATATGAATGCTTCCGGCGGTGTACCGGTATGTGCAATGATCTAGCGTAGCAATGACATCAAAAAACGGACAAGACATGAAAACATCATGCTAGCTATCTTACGATCATGCAAAGCAATATGACAATGAATGCTCAAGTCATGTATATGATGATGATGGAAGTTGCATGGCAATATATCTCGGAATGGCTATGGAAATGCCATGATAGGTAGGTATGGTGGCTGTTTTGAGGAAGATATGATGAGGCTTATGTGTGATAGAGCGTATCATATCACGGGGTTTGGATGCACCGGCGAAGTTTGCACCAACTCTCGAGGTGAGAAAGGGAAATGCACGGTACCGAAGAGGCTAGCAATGATGGAAGGGTGAGAGTGTGTATAATCCATGGACTCACATTAGTCATAAAGAACTCATATACTTATTGCAAAAGTGTATTAGCCCTCGAAGCAAAGTACTACTATGCATGCCCCTAGGGGGATAGATTGGTAGGAAAAGACCATCGCTCGTCCCCGACTGCCACTCATAAGGAAGACAATCAAAGAAACACCCCATGCTTCAAATTTGTCACACAACGGTTACCATACGTGCATGCTACGGGACTTGCAAACCTCAACACAAGTGTCTCTACAATCCACAACCACCCACTAGCATAACTCCAATATCACCATCTTTATATCGCAAAACTATTGCAAGGAATCAAACATATCATATTCAGCGATCTACAAGTTTATGTAGGATTTTATGACTAACCATGTGAATGACCAATTCCTGTCATCTCTCTAAATAGATATAAGTGAAGCAAGAGAGTTTAATTCTTTCTACAAAAGATATGCCCACGCTCTAACAAATATAAGTGAAGCAAAAGAGCATTCTACAAATGGCGGTTGTCTATGTGAAGAGAAACAGGCAATCCAAACTTCAAATGATATAAGTGAAGCACATGAAGCATTATATAAAGCCATACTCAAAAGATTTAAGTGAGGTGCAATGAGCATTCTATAAGTCAACCAAGTACTATCTCATACCAGAATGGTGCATAAAATAAAAAGAAAAACCTAATTGCAAAAGACGCTCCAAGACTTGCACATAATGCATGAACGAAACGAATCCGAAACATACCGATACTTGTTGAAGAAAGAGGGGATGCCTCCCCAGCATCCCCAAGCTTAGACGCTTGAGTCTCCTTGAATATTTACTTGGGGTGCCTCGGGCATCCCCAAGCTTGAGCTCTTGCCTCTCTTCCTTCTTCTCACATCGAAACATCCTCGATTAGACACTACATCCACACAAAACTTCAACAGAAAACTCGGTAAGATCCGTTAGTATAATAAAGCAAATCACTACTCTAAGTACTGTAGCAAACCAATTCATATTTTGTTTTTGCATTTTGTCTACTATAATATAGCTTTTCCATGGCTTAATCCACTGATATAAATTGATAGATTCATCAAAACAAGCAAACTATGCATCAAAAACAGAATCTGTCAAAAACAGAACAGTCTGTAGCAATCTGAACATTCACCATACTTCTGGTACCCCAAAAATTCTACCAAAATTAGGAAAAATAAAAAAGTTGTACATCAAGACAGTTCAAAAAGAATCATAACCATTTGATGTTCCAGTTAAGAATGTAAAATCGCGCACTACAGCCAAAGTTTCTGTCCTGCACCGTACAAACCAACAAGCATTGTAAACGTCCTAAAGGCAAACCTTGGCACATTATTTTTATAATACAATGGAATTGTACAAAGAGATAATTATTTTTGTTGAAGAGTTTCTGTAATCAAGATTCACAAAGTCTCCGTGAGCATGAACAAAGTTGAAGGCTAGCTCCCACTTCAACAATGCTTGTCTTTCTCACTTTCACTTTCCTTTTTGAAAAGTTTTGGGTTCCCCTCTTTATTTTTGTTGTTTTTAAACTATATGAAAGCACTCAACAGAAATAAATGACTCTCTAAAACTTCAGGGTTGTCTCCCTGGCAGCGCTTTCTTTAAAGCCATTAAGCTAGGCATATAGTGCTCAAGTAATGGATCCACCCGGATCCCAAGGTATATCAAAGCCAATTTTAATTAACAATGATTTGTAATTTAGTAGTGAGCACAGAGTAACATATATCAAGTAACAACGAAGTCTAACTCTCTTCCTATGCATCGGCATGTCATAAAAGAATAATTCATGCACACATAGTAAAGGCCAATGCATAGTATAAATAGTTTCTTGCAATTCTAACATATTGGAAACATAGAGAGGTGGAGATATAGTCCCTCTCTCATAATAATTGCAAGTAGGAGCAGCAAGCACATGCATATTATATTCATCAAAATCATCATGTGTAGTAGTAAAAGGCAACCCATCAATATAATCCTTAATAAGTGCAAGCTTCTCCGATATAGTGTAGTCGGGAGAATTCAAAAAGATAATAGGACTATCATGCGTGGGTGCAATAGCAACAATTTCATTCATAACATAAGGAACTTTAGCAAGTTCATCTCCATAAGCATAATTCATATTGGCATCTTGGCCATAGGCATAGCAAGCATCATCAAAAAGGGATATTTCAAGAGAATCAACGGGATCATGACAATCATCATAGCAATCATCATGGCAATCATCATAGCAACCATCCTTCGGTAAGCACGAAGGGGAATTAAACAATGTATGAGTTGAAGAGTTACTCTCATTAGAAGGTGGGCACGGGTAGCTAATCTGCTCCTCCTCCTTTTGTTCTTCGCTCTCCTCATCATCTTTTTCATCCAATGAGCTCACAGTTTCATCAATTTCTTCTTCCATAGCTTCCTGCAAAATATTAGTCTCTTCCTGGACAGCAGAGACTTTCTCAATAAATGCATTAATATAGTAATTGTATTTATAATTTTCATAGCAATATCTAAGTATAGCAAGATTTTCAGGCCTATAAACATCATCATCTAAAGCTTCATACTTTTCAAACAAAGCTTCAATTTCATAAGCAGCCTTAAAAGCAACAAATTCTTCTATTTGTTCCACATCATAGTAATCATATATACCATTAGCATAAGAAACTAAGGTTTCATTAGCATTAAATTTGCATGAAAAGGGAAGGTGTGGAGCCTCCATCCTAGAGCAACAAGTAACATCATATCTCAAGCATAGAGCCCAGGCATACCAACGCAACATAATAAATTGATCCCATAATAGTTTCCCTTTTTGTGTCGAGCGATAATCCCTAAAGTATTCATGTTGATCCAACGTGTCTCCCATTATAAAGTTGAATGGGGTTTTCTCAGGATTATCAAAGTAGTATATAATATTTCTCGCATAATGAGAATCGAGGGATTTAGGAGTTACCCCATCCTCATGAGTATCAAGTACGGCTAATTTTTTTGGTATTTTGCGTTCCATATCCATAACTAAAGATAGAGAACAACTAAGAACAGCAAATAAAAATTACTTAGTGATAAAGCAAACAAGCACGCACGAGAATATTCACCCCACGCTATTGCTCCCTGGCAACGGCGCCAGAAAAAGGTCTTGATAACCCACAAGTATAGGGGATAGTTGTAGCCTCTTTCGATAAGTAAGAGTGTCGAACCCAATGAGAAGCTAAAGGTAGAACAAATACTCTCTCAAGTCCTATCGGCCACTGATACGACTCTACGCACGCTTGACGTTCGCTTTGCCTAGAACAAGTATGAAACTAGAAGTACTTTGTAGGTGTGATAGGATAGGTTTGCAAGAAATTAAAGAGCACGTAAATAAATACTAGGGGTTGTTTAGATAAAGACACAACTAAATTAGTAAAAGTAAAGAGCTTGTTGTCACGAGAAAGTTATTTGTCCCTAGGCAATCGATAACTAGACCGGTAATCATTATTGCAATTCTATTTGAGGGAGAGGCATAAGCTAACATACTTTCTCTACTTGGATCATATGCACTTATGATTGGAACTCTAGCAAGCATCCGCAACTACTAAAGATTCATTAAGGTAAAACCCAACCATAGCATTAAAGCATCAAGTCCCCTTTTATCCCATACGCAAACAACCTACTTACTCGGGTTTGTGTTTCCGTCACTCACCAACCCACTATAAGCGAATCATGAACGTATTGCAACACCCTACAGCGGGAATCCCTCACGCTTGCGCGACACGGAGGGCACCATAGGACAGCACCAATAATAAAACATACAACTCAAACCAATCACGATCATCAAATAGCCATTAGGACAAAACAAATCTACTCAAACATCATAGGATAGCCATACACCATTAGGAAATAATATATAGCATTGAGCACCTTCTTAAGTAGATATTACAGCGGCTAAGAGAGAGGTTACACCACTGCATAGAGGGGGGAAGAGTTGGTGGAGATGTTGGTGAAGATGGCGGAGGTGTTGGTGAAGATCGCGGTGATGATGATGGCCCGGCGGCGTTCTGGCGCCACCGGAAGCAAGGGGGAGAGAGCCCCCCTTCTTCTTCTTCTTCCTTGGCATCCTCCCTAGATGGGAGAAGGGTTTCCCCTCTGGTCCTTGGCTCCCATGGCTTGGGAGGGCTGAGAGCCCCTCCGAGATTGGATCTATCTCTCTGTTTCTGCGTTCTCTGCGTTGGCAGATTCTACCCCTTCACCATTTCCTTTATATCTGGAGATCCGTAACTCCGATTGGGGTGAATCTTTCACCCAGATCTTCGTCATAAAATTATCTTTCTTGCGCCAGAAGAAGAGCATCAACCGCCTTACGGGTGGACCACGAGGGTCAGGGGCGCGCCTGGGGGGGTAGGGCGCGCCCCCCTACCTCGTGCCCACCTCGGATACCATTTTGCGTTGATTTTACTTCCAGAAAATCATAAATATTCCAAAAAAAATCCCTGTCCGTTTTTTTTCGTTTGGACTCCGTTTGATATTGGGTTTCTGCGAAACAAAAAACATGCAACAGACAGGAACTAGCACTGGGCACTATATCAATATGTTAGTCCCAAAAATAATATAAAAAGTTGCCAAAAAGTCTATGAAAGTGAATAATATTGGCATGGAACAATCAAAAATTATAGATACGACGGAGACGTATCACACGTACGTACTGCGGCCAGTGTACAAGAAAGAAAATACGGCCACGTGCGTACATACGGGCGGTGTATCGAACGCCTACTCGCGCATACGTACGGCCAGGGCTCGTGTACATGGCTGGGTCGGAACGGAGAAACAGCGTCGTCGTCGTGTTCATGGGGAGCCAATCGACTGGGTCAGAATGGAACGCGTCTTCGTGTTCATCGGGAGGGCTTGGATGGAACAGGCGATGGAAATGAGGCCTAGCGTACCGCAGAACGGAGGAAACGACCTTGTGTTCGACCGGCCACGTTCGAAACGGGATCCTGTTCATCGGGAGGGGTCTGGCATACCGCGAAACGGAGGAAACGGACCTCCTATGGTCGAAATGGGGGTCCTGTTCATCGGGAGGGGTCTTGTGTACCACAAAACGGACGAAACGGACTTGTTTTGGAGCGCTACGGTCGAAACGGGGCTCTTGTTCATTGGGAGGGGTGTGGCGTACCGCAAAACGGGACTCCATGGGACACTGTTCATCTCCATCGTCGACCTCCTCCAGCCTCCATGGGCTACTGTTCATCCACCGTTGACCTCCTCCAGCCTCCACCTGCGACTGTTCATCCACGGGCTCCTGTTCATCCAGCCTCCACCGCGCGCTACTCCACCGGCTACTGTTCAACCACCCCTCTCCACGGGCTCTTGTTCGACCACCCCTCCACGGGCTACTGTTCATCCACCCCTCCACCATATACTGTTCATCCAGCCCTCCACGGGGTCGTCCTGTTCATCCAGCCCTCCATGGGTTTCTGTTCATCCAGCCCCAACCAGCTCGATCGATCGGGGTCCTGTTCATCCAGAGGCAATGCCACGGGGTCCTGTTCATCCACCCCACCACTCACTATTCATCCAAACCCCCCGCAATGCTCACTATTCATCCAAACCCCCCTGCAACGCTCACTGTTCATCCAGAGGCAGCATCGATCGACTTCAGGTAGCAGCAGTCGAAGGAATCGCTCGATCGCTCGGGTTCAGTAACACGTAGCCTGCAGTGCAATCGCTCGGGTTCAGTTAGAGCCCAATGCCTCGCTCGGGTTCAGTTAGAGCCAATGCCTCGCACACACGCGCGTACGTGTACAAGAGAAATGCGCATCGCTCGGCCCCTGACCACCCACTGTAACCGGGAACTCGCCAAAATTTTCCTCGCCCTCGCTTCTACCACGGTTTTTTCCGTCATGGACGGCCCAAAGAATGTCATGCAGCTGCGTCTCTGGCCCGCCCAGGACGAAAAGCCCATTTTCTGTCATGATTTTTTGCCATAGAAGTAGGATCCCACCACATCTATGATGATACCGGGTTTTGTCACAATTATCGTCATAGAAGTGTCATAAGCATGACAGAAAAAAAATCATTTGGCCCAAAATGTCATGGATGTGTCTTTTTTTTGTAGTGACAAATGACGTTCTACTTGACGTCAAATAATGAATGTAAATGATCTTGAACTATTTTCTTTGGTGCTTAATGGATCACATCATGCATCCTATTTAAACTGTAATGCTTTGCACCTAATGTTATTTTTTGAGTCATGGAGCAGCGGCGGTGCCTTTCTATACCATGACTGGATATAGAATAAGGTTGATTTTTGTTTCCTCTGACGATAGGGAGGCAAGCCGAGGATCACATTCTTGGCCCCAATTGAAGGAACGACGATTTTCAGGATTGACGTGGATGGATTTTCTTGAACATGACGGTGTCATTTTTGTTGCCATTGAACACTATAGATCATTAGTTCAGAGGTTTCCTCTCCATTTTGTTGTCATTGAACACTAAAGAAAATGGCAGGGACAGAAGAATATAATTTGTGTGATTGTGTTAACATAGATTTCTCGCTCTACATATCTCTTTTCTGTAGGAGGCTCATGATGGCACACAACAATGAAGGGGACGAGATAAAATAGGAGGATGTCTGAGGAGGAGGGCGAAGACTAAACAAAGAATGAAGAATGCCTTTTCATTTCATGATCATAAAACACTACTAAGCTTATTTTTCATATGGCAATTGTCGGAGCTAAGAGGCAGCCCCCGAAGCACCAACACGATACCACCTGGTCTGCCATCTCCCAAGATATGGGTGAGTTCTCGTGATCACCACCCTACTCCCTCACCTCCTCCAAATTCCTCGACCCCTAACTTCTTGACCCCTACCAGGCTACCACGATCTAATTCGAAGGCCAATGCAGCTCCGGGCTATTGATAATGGAGGTTCAGGATCCTTCCTCTCAGCACCCACTCATGGCAGAATCAGCAGCACGCCACGCGGATGGAACCCGACCGAGATCACGGGATGCTTCCTTACAGGGCTCACCAAGATTGCTATTCTGAACTTTTTTGTAAATAAAGTGAAGAGTGGGACATGATCTGCACTTGTGCGAATATAAAATATACAGTACTTGTGTAGGTGCAGGTTTTGTTTTAACATTCCAATTCTTGTTTATCCTTTTGTCGCTGAAAATTCTTTACTAATTATGACATTCATTTTGTTTCTTCTAGATGTAACTCGATCCACTGTGTCCGATCATAAGGTGACAATGGCGGCACAACGGCCAGGAGGAGACGGTGGTGAGCCCCCCTCCTCCAACTGTAGCAATCCACAAGGCGGCGGCACGAACGACATTCATCTCTAAATGCTTCCCTGCACACCGATGAGATTCACGCCGATGGTCTTGACTTATGACCAATGTCCTTCAGGCCTGAAGTCCCTGTAGTACCCAAGGTCGAGTGATCACTGCTGCGCCTCGCTGTGTCCTAACTCCTGACCAATGTCCTTCAGCCTCTGGTAGCTCATTCACTTTTTAGTGTTCCATCTCCTTCTGTCAAGGTTTAATGTTCTTGTACTATTTTTCTGAGACATGGTCACGGTTTATTTATGCATGATTTTTTAAAGAAATCAAAAATCTTGTTATGTAATGTTTAGTATCTCTTTGTACCTCTGATTTATGCACCAAACTATAGGGGAGCCATCAAGGCATGGATATTCAATATTTTTTCCAATAATATATGGTGAAAAAACAATTTGATTTTTGTATACTTGTGTCTTTCATGTTCACTTGGTACATTAGTTTAATTTTCTTGAACTTCTATTTGGAAGGAGGCAAATTGATCAGATGTCACCATCTCACATCTTAGTGCGAGTCTATTGCAACATTGGCACATATTATTCTGATATGTAATATTCTGAATAATAATTTGATTATGTCCAAGTGAACAGTAGAAGAATTATCTGTGAGTGCATAGAGTATTTTCGACTTTCACCATCGAGTCTTTGTAGGTAAGTTGTACTTATTTAATCTACTGACACGTGCATATTTGACATGGAATGCAGGAAGGGCCACAACTAATTGATGTTCTGATGATGCTACCATAATACTATGGTTCTCCTTTCTCAGTTCTAGGAAAGTGTTCACTTCAAGAATTTGCTTTTCTTTTTGTTCACTTTCAATTCCCCTTTGTCAATCCCTCTCTCATTTGATTGCAGGATATTGTGCTTACTTCCATCTCTCGTTTGATCACAGGCTTTCAAAGGTGGGGCATGGGCTCAGAGGTGAGGCCACTAGCGGTTCAACTTTGCACATACATGAAAATAAAATCAAGGTTCTGCTGCTGAATAGATATTGTGTTGTAAACTTTAATATATACACACACATGGATAAGTCAGTTAATGATTGCTTTCTGTGATCAAATTGGCTTGCTATTGTGAAGGAAATGAGTTGTTTGCTTCTGCTTTTGTGATCATGGGTTAGTTGGAAATCAGAATGTACGATTAATTATTAGAGAATGTCGCTCGCAGTTAATTTCTATAGATCTGCACTATAAGCTAAATGTGTGCAATTTCTGTTGGGTTCCAATATAGAAATTTGGACAATATAAAAGGATCGATACAAATCCTGCTGCCTTCCGATGAATAGATCTTTCAAAGGACATCTTCTAATACAGCAGCCACACATTGTTCTTACACATAAATCATATAAATGGATTCATTCAGATTTATTTTGTTTCATGTCCATGAAAGTTCTCTCATCTTTTGATGTGTGTTTTATGTAGGGACTTACTTGGTGTGAAAATTATGCTCCTGCTTTAATAGCTAATATCAGGAACTATGTTTTAGTGTTTATTCCTTACCACTTCCATCCAATAAACTAATGTGCCTACTTTTGTACAATGTTCTTAACTGAAGTGGATTGTTCATGCAGGCACAAATTGGACTGACAAATGCTGATAGAGGAGGAGAACACCATGCAAGTACGTATGTGCCAAAATTGATAGATTTACCTCTAGGCATTGCATTATTTGCCGCGGTGTAGGTGTACTCTTTAAAGAATTTGTAGGAGATAGCAAAGGACTAGATCAAATCATTTGGTACAATGATTACTTTTTAGGGATGCAAATTTTAAACTTCAGTCATGCTTTATTGGTCATTTTTCTCCAATAATTATCTTCCATGTGGTATAAACATCTGGAGGTATAATTATTTTTCATTTTATTTTGTACTATAAGATAATAACAATGCATACAGTGGAGACTGAATTAGCTTAGGACATCAAAGGAAGTTCCTTTTGTAACTTGAAGAGTGTTCTTTCATATGTGTTGATAACAGTGTGCCTCCAATTAGTTTCTAGACATCCTTTCCAAGTCTCATACCTTTCATATTCCTCTGTTTTCTCCTTTTAGTCCAATTATTTCTTGAGAACTAAAATAATCATATACTCCCTCTATCCAGAATTACTTGACGCTGAAATGCATGTCTAGATACATCCATTACAGTGTCAAGTAACTCTAGACGGTCATTTCTCTTGATTTTTGAACCAAGTGTTATCTTGTTTTCTCGATAGGCAAGAAAGGTCCAACTGGCAAAAGCATACGAGGATGTTTCTACACTTCTCTTCCTCTATTGAGTTTATAATGCATATGAAAAAAATGTATACCTATTTCTGTTCTAGCACCTACATTATTTATTTATGCTCCTTCGACTCCTTTTGAATGTCTTATACTCTCTGCAATCACCAAACTGGAAGACATGCGCTTTTTAGGACATCTTCAATGCAAGACTCTTATACACGCGATTAAGAGAGCTATTTTTTTGTAAAATACAGTAAAAAGAAACACCCAAGCGCAGATCTGTTTCAACGCAAACGGTAGCTGATGCTAATATAATTGGTCGGCGTAGCAGCGATCCATCCAACACGCCTAGAGATACCTAGGCACTCGATGATATTTCTCGCGTCAATGCACCCCCTATGCCGGGAATCGATGGCTCAACCGGCAATCGAGCAGGATGGATATCCTAGCGCCTCTATATTAGCACCCACAAGGAAAGTAAACATAGACGCATATTGTGTTCAACATGATGATACAAGCGAGAGTTGGCCTACGCCGCCAACTGATATGCGGCAACGTGGAAGGAGTGTTCAAAAGCAGCAGGAGCAGTTGTTCTACTGCTGGTCGGAGGGAGATCTTGGCAAGGGAGATAGAGGGAGCTCTACAACCATGATCTTGGCATACAACCCGATGGCATCATGCCCACGTAAGCTTCTTCCAAGTTCCAATTCTTGTACATGTTGGTCTTTTACTATCAGAGCTTACAAAATCTTAGATGTTGCTGACAAAAGACCGAGATACAATATTTCAATTGCAGACTATATATTATTCAGCAAGTACGTTCGCAAAAAAATTGATCTCAGCAGGTTGGTGTTCATGTACAGGTTGCCATATGAGAATATACTGCGTATTTTGTCAAATCTCAAAACAAATGGCCCATTCTGACCATAACTATTCCAAAAGCATTGATAGGCTTTTTTAAACATCAAGCTATCTGAATATTGATCTCAGAAGTGTCCAAAATCCAAATGGTTATGTTTGTTCATATTTTCCTCATTCTTACATTCTTTGAATTAAAGTAGTGCTTGAGGTTAATAATAAATGATTGTTGGTAACTTAACTAGCTCCTGAGAATAATTTGTGATTGAAAGTGCTAGTTATCGACTAGAGGGGGGGTGAATAGGCGATTTTTATGAAAGTCTTCAAAACGTGAAAGTTTCGAAGACAAACAATAGAAATGACCTAATTGATATGCAGCGGAAGATAAACTACAACAAGCAAACCATAGTCAAGTATGCAATAATGTGAAAGTACAAAGACTAATAGCAGCTAAGTAGTAAGGATTAGGATGGAAGATAGTATGAAGCCAACCAACGATAGTAGTCAAGCAATGAAGTCAAACAGGTACGACAAATAGGCAATGACTTCACAAAGACAAACACTAAGTAAAGGGAGGGAGAGGATAGAACCAGTCACTTGTTGAAGACACAGGATTTGTTGGACCAGTTCCAGTTGTTGTGACAACTGTATGTCTGGTTAGGGAGGCTGAGATTCAACTCAGAAGACCGCGTCTTCACCTTATTCCCCTTGAGCTAAGGACACACAGTCCTCGCCCAATCACTCTGGTAAGTCTTCAAGGTAGACTTCCGAACCTTCACAGACTTCGTCCACCGGCGATCCACAATGACTCTTGGATGCTCAGAACGCGACGCCTAACCGGCTGGAGGATTCACGGTCCTCAAGTGTAATAAGTCTTCAGGTCACACAGACAGAAAGACTTCAGTGATGCCTAACACTCTTTGGCTCTGTGTGTTTGGGCTTTGTCCTCGCAAGGATTTCTCTCTCTCAAAGGCTTCAAGGTGGGTTGCTCTCAAACGACAAAAGCCGTGCACTAACTCTGAGCAGCCACCTATTTATGGTGTAGGGGTGGGCTATTTATAGCCACTAGGCAACCCGACCTGATATGTCCGAAATGACCCTGGGTCACTAAGGAACTGACACGTGTTTCAACGGTCAGATTTCAAACACACACGGCAACTTTACTTGGGCTACAAGCAAAGCTGACTCATCCAGCTCTGGATAAGATTTGCTCTCATTGTCTTCGCTTGAAGACATAGGATTTGGGTTGAGCATCACTTCAGTCATTCTGACTTTGTTCACTTGGACCCCACTTAACAGTACGGTGGTTCCTATGACTCGACAAAGAAGAAAAAGGAAACAACGAAACGACACAGTCTTCGCGCTCCATAGTCTTCACTCAATGTCTTCTCATGTCATAGTCTTCAATGTGAATATCTTCACATACCACCATTGTCATCAATGTCTTCATACATTTTAGGGGTCATCTCCGGTAGGTAAACCGAATCAATGAGGGACACTACCTGCGTTATCCTGCAATTCTCACAAACGCATTAGTCCATCAACCAAATTTGTCGTCAATACTCCAAAACCAACTAGGGGTGGCACTAGATGCACTTACAATCTCCCCCTTTTTGGTGATTGATGACAAACTGGTTGAAGTTTTCAACGGGGATAAAGTATGTGAAATTGTAAAGGATAGGGTATTGTCTTCATAAGTGGCAAAGGCTCCCCCTGAAGATGTGCATATAAGTAATTTGCTTTTGGAATGCAAATGCACATGGCAGGTTGTACTTGTGGAGATCCTCTTCAACTTATGAAGATAATTCATCATGCATGAAATGATATAACTAAGAGAATGACATGCATAATGAAAAATGGACGTCTGCAGAATGATCTAAGTGCGGAAGTTATCATCGCACATGTGGAATTTATCATCGTATCACAGAAAAGCAAATAAGTAGCAGACGACCATCGAGTTTAAGTGTTACAACTCAAAGAACTAAATGTATCAAAAGCGAGAGTTGTAAACACTAGGCAAAATATAAAGCAACCGCCCATATGAACCCGCTTGAAGACTATCAAACTCATATGCTTATCCCCCTTTTGTCAGTAAGGACCAAAAAGGTTTGAAGACATAGAGCATCTACTCGTCCTCATGAGGAGTAGGTGAAGCAGCAGGGTTGTCGTTGTTGTTTGGCGGTGCAGACGAACTTGGTGCAGTGTCGATGCGTGCAGAAGTAGGGGCGGTGAAGTAGCATCGTCTTCATCATCGATCACTTTGGCATTCACAGTTGCCACGGAGGAAGAATAGTCAGAGTCTTCAAGGGATGGAGTTCGACGTAGGATAGCATTCCATGGAGGAGTGGAGTCAAACTTGAATCTTTCAGTGAAGCCATCGTCTTGAAGATCTGCTTCAGCACTGAGCAGTGTCAAACTCTTCCATGATCGCCGACAGGTCTCGTGAGTGACAAAAGCATTCTTGGTGGCAAGATTTCGAATGTGATTGACGTCCACCAAGAGGCTTTGCATCTGTCGCTTGAGCCAAAAGTGATGCTTATCTTGTTTCTGATGCAGTGCCACAAGAAGTTCTCGGTCATTTAGGACGCGAGAGCGCTTCTTAGGCCTTTGGGCAATTGTGCTCTCAGTAGCTTCAGTTTGCGCACGGTGAGGCAGATGAGTGTTCCCAGCCATTGGATAGACACGAGTTACTGCTTGGACTCCTTCCATGGGTTGAGTGAAGCTTTGGTGATCAGCATTTTGAAGACAAAGAGGCTTCTTGGCAGGCTCAGGGTATATGGCTTCAACTGACATATCAACCTCCGGTAGAAAGATCAGATGATTGCGAGCAGAGGGTTGATAGTTGATAGCAGAGTGTAGCTTGATGAGGCGCATGACCCATGGAGCATAGAATTTCAGGCCAAAAAGGTCAGATCCAGATGCAGCCAGTTGCCGGATGAAGAATTCTTGTGTATTGAAGCTGATGCCATTGAGGATGTAAAAGACCAATGTCTTCATGGCTCCTTCAAGTTTTGCAGCTGATGAATGCCCTTTGATAGGCCATAGAGTTTGCCTGATGATGTGATATATTGTGCGAGGTAGATACTCAAGGTCATCAACAAAGAACTCCTTTGGGTATTCAGCGTCAGGTGGCAGAGGCTTCATCATGCTCAACATCTGGCTCATGTTGGGCTCTGGCTTATGGAAGATGCTCTCTAGTGCATTGCGGTGGAGTTGACAATCAGGTTCGAACAGCTCTCCGGGAGTGGGTAGGCCTGTAAGCTCAATGACATCAAGAGCTTTGGCTTCATGATGAACATTTCCTGTCATCCACTCGAGAACCCATGTCTTTGTATCTTTGTAGTAGCCGCGAATGTGGAGGGTAGCATAGAATTGAAGCAAAAGTTCCTCATTCCAATGTTCTTTGTCTGTCACAAAGCTGAGCAGACCTGCATCATGAAAGCAGTCAAGTGCTTCTTCTAAGCATGGCAGTCCAGTAATGGCTTCAGTGTCGAGGCGCATATGAGGGAAAATGCGCCCTTGATCATACAGAACGCAAGGGTAATAGCTTCGCTGCTGATAGCTCCAGAAACGATCAGATGATATTCTTGGCCTTGAGTAGGGGTTCTTTGCTGTGTCAAAGAAGGTGTTGTAGGCTTTGAAGCCATTTGCATTGAAGGACCCTGTAGAGGTGGCAGGACCTGGGAACCTTGGCAGTCTTGGCTTTGGTTTCTGGACCTGAGGCCTATGCTCAACATGATAATCAAACTAAGGACCAGAAGCATTGGGCGGAGGGACTAGAACAGGCCATTTGACAGTCATTAGCTGACCATAGTTGTATGCTTTCTCAATTGTATGGGGCCTTGGTGGCGGAACTGGAGCGGTGGCAACAACAGAGGCGTCGGGCTGCACAACAGATGCTTCAGGATCAGTTGCATCATTGACTTCTGGCACATTGGTTGGTGCAGGCTCCACATGTGCTTTAGCCATGACTACATCATTGGCTTCATTTTGCGTTGGTGGTGGCAGCCTCAAGATTTTCAACCTCCACTTGATGAGCTGGAGGGTCGGGCACTGGCACGTTCACTTCAGGAACAGCTTCTTCAGTAATGGGGGAGTAGGGACACGTTCTTCTTCTTGGTTGTCATCGGCTGATGCAGCCGGATTGTCTTCAGCAGCTTTGGCTTCAGACACGAAGACATTCACAGTCGGAGTGGCTTCTGGAAACACTTAACATGCAATAGGTTGGTGGTGCACTTCTCCTTCTGGAACGCTCGAAAGAGGGACTTGAGCCCTTTGTCCTTTGCAAAGCCTACGTAATGCTGGCGACGCCTTTGGAGATGGAGTTGGCTGGGCCTCAAAGTCATCTTCTTCTTCTTGCACAGGTGGTGTGACTTGTTGTTGTTGTTGTTGGGGAGTACTCGAGGAGTCTTGTTGTTGTGGGTGATCAGCCCATGATGCATCCTGAGCAATTGGTGTCAGAGGACGACCAATGCTGATGAGTTCGTTGTTCGTGAGAACAGGCGATGATACCAAGTTGTGTTCGATCTGAGGAAGAACTTCATCATCTTCAACATTGTCATTGTGACCAATGTCTTCAGCAGCGGTGGGATCAACTGCTGGAATGTCTTCAGCTTCAGGAGCCTCTGTGGAAGCAGGCTCATGAACTATCATCCGTCGTTCTTGGTGTTCAGATGCAGGGTGAACCATTGAGATAGGTTCAACAACTAAGGGCTCTGTGGGAGCAGCCCGATTCTTCTTGGTTTTGCGCTTCTTCTTGGAGGGAGCAACATCAGAGGTTTCAGGATATTTCCTTTTTCTGGCTTCAACCTCGGCAGCCCTCTCTTCTTCAGATCTGAAGCGGTTGACCTGACCGTCGGCTTCGAGCCAGTCATGCTGCTTGGGAAGACTATGCGAGGTTCTTCCCGCCTTGAAGGTGCAGATTGGTCAGTTGATAGCTTCTTCTTCTTTGCAGCCATTCTGGGGTCAATGCCAGGACGACCAAGAGCCTTGCGCTTCTCAGCCTCATTGTAGGCTAGCACACACTTGTCAGCCAGACTCTTCATAAGCTCATGAGAGCCTTTAGCTTCTTCGCGCTTCTTGTGAAAGGCTTCTTTGAGCTCGTGCAGCATGATTTTGAAGTTTTTGACATCTTGCACGCTGAGCTTTGCCACATGCTTCTTGAACTGAGCTTTCTCATAGTCGATCTTGTGCTTCAGTTTAATGATGCGCTGAGCAAGAGCTAGCTCAGAAGCAATGGCGCCATTGAAGGAGACGCTGAGGCCAATGGGAAGTTGCAGATCTTCAAAGCTGAGATTTGGGGTGTCAAACCACTCATCAATGAAGTTATGGATGATTGCCACATCAAAGAGAGGCAAATCATTGAAGATCTCTGCTTCTTCCTTGCTCTTGATCAGTTGCTCAAGAGCATCATCTGCAAGATCTTCATCGCTGGACAGATCAATGTGCTCTTCTCGCAGAATGGCAGCATGAGTCAATGTCTGATCAGTATTCTTGACGATTTTCTTTTCTTCTCCGTCTTCTTGGAGATACGTGATAGATCTTCAGAGTGCACACTGTCTTCAGGAGGTGCAGTTGCCAGTGGCTTCGCACGAGAAGCTTTTGGAGGAGCAGCTGATCTTGAAGCCTTAGTCTTCTTTGGCTTCTTCGGCTTTGGAGTAGGAGCTGGGGCTTCATCAGTGTCAGCATCATCATCAGAATGATCCACTTTGGCACCTTGGACCGAGATGTGAGTGATGAGGCCATCAAGGTTGTAGAACGGACCGATGACATTGGGTTCTGCATCACGTGAGCCGTCAGCACGGGGAGCAGAGGGACCAGGGTTGAAGTCTAATCCCAATGACTTCTTGTTTTCCTTGGCCGATGCCTTTGCATGCTGGAAGTTGCGCTTGAAGAGATTATCGTCACGACACCAGAGCAATCATGATGGGTCGGCATTTTCAGGCTGAGGTCCACGGACCATACAAGGATAGAAACCTTGTGCAATAGCTTCAGCTCTGTTCTTGGGTGGAAGGCCTCGATAGAGAATATCACCCCAAGGAATTTTGATAGCATTCTTCTCAGTGTATTCCTGGGTCACGAACTTGTATTTGAACCATTGTTCAGCCCAATATCGTCGAATCCATTGGATTCGTGTCTTGCGCTGATTATAATCCTCTTCAGGATCTGTCTTGTAAAGCTCTGCGAGGTCATCAGGCAAATCTTTTGATGTTCCCCCACGACGATGTCTGCCACCCTTCCTTACTGATTTCTCTGCAGCCATGAACTTCAAACTGAATGGCTTCAACACGTTCAAAGGCTTCAAAGGCTTTCGCTTGCTGGACAAACAGGAACTGGCTTCGGGAGAGTTAATGTGATGCTGTAAGAATTCTGCAAACGAATGCAGACTATGAGAACCAAGGGATTCTCCCACGGACATGTACCTGTGACAGCATTAGAGATGCGAGGGAAGGGGAAGAGGTCATATGCATTCTCAGAAGATTTTGAAGATAAATCATTTTGAAGACATTGACCTCATGATGCGAAGACATTCACTTATATGTTGAGAGTTGGTTCCAGATTTGTACGAATCCGTGAATAAGTACAAGTGAGGAATCTAACTAGATATGAAGCTTAAGTGAGTATACTAGGCAGTATGAGATGCAGACAGAATAGATCTGGCATTGTATAGGCAGAAACCAATTTTGGTAAAAAGGATGAATCTTTGAGGATCAAAAAGATGGTAAAAATAGAGTTGTATTTACCACACGAAGAACTGCTAGATGGGATGAGTAGGAGACCGAGCAGCTCAATCCACCATGCCCTAACTTGGCGATGGAGGACACCTACGGCAGCGGCGGAGAGGACGATGTCTGCGTCCGGCGTGAGGACGGCGTCGGAGAAGTCGCGGCAGCTAAGCGCTTCGTCGCCAGCGTCGTCGAGAGCTAGCAGTGGCGCTAGGGTTTTGACGAGGTGGAGAGGTGGAAGAAGGTTTTCTTTACTGCAGGGGACATGTATTTATAAGGAAGTATGCGGCACAGCATAATTACGCAGGTGCCCTTGGCGGTTCACATCTGAGGGGCACGTGGCAAGCATGCAACATACTCAGAGTTGTCCCACGTTCCCACGCCCGCCAGGTTTGTCGGATGATTGTTCTGGCTTCTCCAGATTTCAAACAATAAGGATGAATCATTTAAAACAGACTTAATGTTTGTATCTGTGTCTTCTGCTGACAAGGACGCTGAGAAGACATTCGACAGTTTCAATAGAATGCATATGATTTGGACAGATAGAGTTTGAGATAGAAAGCATAGAGAGATTAGGGTCCGATCACATTCACTTAGTTCAAAAGATTCAACTAGGAAGACATAGCTATAAGTGAATGTTGTAGAGGACAGAATACTAGTATATATGTATCAGAAAGCAATCAAATCAACATAGTGAAGAAAATCATGAAGATAAGTTGAAATTGAAGACAAACCAAATGCGAAGATATAGCAAAAATAACGCCATGAGTGAAACACTTCAAACCGAGAAATTTGGTGGTGGTGTTACCCACCGTATAGGAAGTATTAGACCCAGACACGGCGCACAATTATCGTGGCGCTCCGAAGTCAAATTCCACGTTAATGTATTCACACTTAGAATGTAAGTCTTCATTGATTGAAGATATACTTTACTTCGTGTGTTGCACATCTAAGTCATCAACATGCATAAGTGTTAGGATGTGTGCCTGATCACAAGACATTTGAGGATTCCAAGATATTTAGCTCACACCGTAACTTGCAAAACCTTTTCTCATCCAAGGGCTTTGTGAAGATATCTGCCAGTTGCTCTTCAGTGTTGACGTGAATGATGTCAATATCTTTCTTCATGACATAATCTCTGAGAAAGTGATGACGAATTTCAATGTGCTTTGTCTTCGAGTGCTGGACTGGATTGTTGGCAATCTTGATGGCGCTTTCGTTGTCACAGAAGAGAGGAACTTGTTTCAGATTGATGCCATAGTCCTTGAGAGTTTGCTTCATCCATAGAAGCTGAGCGCAGCAAGATCCAGCAGCAATGTATTCAGATTCAGCAGTTGAGAGTGATACACAGTTCTGCTTCTTTGAAGACCAACAGACAAGTGATCGTCCCAGAAAGTGACATGTGCCTGATGTAGACTTGCGATCCACCTTGTCACCAGCATAATCAGCATCCGAGAATCCAACCAGATCAAATTTTGAGCCCTTTGGATACCATAATCCGAGTGTTGGGGTGTAAGCCAAATATCGAAGAATTCGCTTCACAGCTAAGTGATGCGATCCCTTTGGTGCCGCTTGGAATCGAGCACACATGCAAACATTAAGCATAATATCTGGCCTAGATGCACATAGGTAAAGTAAGTAACCAATCATGGAGCGGTATACCTTTTGATCGAACTCTTTACCATTGTTGTCGGGACCCAGATGGTGTTTGGCTGGCATTGGCGTCGTGTAACCTTTGCAATCTTCCATTCCAAACTTCTTCAGACGATCTTTGAGGTATTTTTCTTGAGATATGAAGATGCCATTCCTTTGCTGACGAATTTGAAGACCAAGGAAGAACTTTAGCTCACCCATCATGGACATCTGATATTGCTCTTGCATCATGTATCCAAACTCATCACTATACTTCTGGTTGGTGCAGCCGAAGATAATGTCATCCACATATATTTGGCACACAAACAGTTCACCATCATATGTCTTTGTGAAGAGTGTGGGATCGAGGGATCCAGGTTTGAAGCCTTTGCTCTTCAGGAAGTCTTTGATCGTATCATACCAAGTGCGAGGAGCTTGTTTGAGGCCATACAGTGCTTTGTTTAGCTTGTACACCATATCAGGATGTTTTGGATCTTCAAAGCCAGGTGGTTGAGCTACGTATACTTCTTCTTCAATCTTGCCGTTGAGAAATGCACTCTTCACATCCATTTGATATAGCAAGATGTTGTGGTGGTTAGCATAGGCTAGCAGTATGCGAATAGCTTCAAGCCTAGCCACAGGAGCAAATGTTTCATCAAAGTCAATTTCTTCAACTTGAGTATATCCTTGAGCCACAAGACGTGCTTTGTTTCTGACGACTTGACCATGCTCATCTTGCTTGTTTCGATATATCCATTTTGTGCCAATAATGTTATGCTTGCGAGGGTCAGGATGCTTGACAAGTTCCCAAACATTGTTCAGCTTGAACTGTTGAAGTTCTTCTTGCATAGCTTGTATCCATTCAGGTTCCATAAAGGCTTCAGCAACTTTCTTGGGTTCTAATATTGACACAAAAGAAAAGTGCCCACAGAAATTTGCTAACTGTGTTGCTCTTAAGCGAGTAAGTGGACCAGGTGCATTGATGCTATCAATTATCTTCTCAGTTTGTACTTCATTTGCAACTCGAGGATGAACTGGACGAAGACCTTGCTCTTGCTAATCATTGTCATCATTGGGAGGATTGTCTTCAGTCTGAGCATTGTCTTCAGGTTGGTTAGGTGCAGAAATGATAAGTTCCTCTTCAGGCTGCGCTTCAGAAGGCATGATTTCGCCAGTTCCCATCAGCTTGATAGATTCGCTGGGCGGAGCTTCGTCTAGTGTACTTGGCAGGAGCTCTCTTTGTGAACCATTGGTTTCATCAAATCGCATGTCCATAGTTTCGACGATTTTGTAGAGATAGAGGTTGAAGACTCTGTAAGAGTGCGAGTCCTTTCCATAACCGAGCATGAAGCCTTCGTGAGCTTTAGGTGCAAATTTTGACTTGTGATGGGGATCCTTGATCCAGCACCTAGCTCCAAATACTCTGAAGTAGCTGACATTTAGCTTCTTGCCCGTAAGGAGCTCATAGGATGTTTTGTTCAGAAGCTTATGGATGTAAACACGGTTGATGACTTGACATGCTGTATCAATAGCTTCAGGCCAGAACTTTCTTGGTGTTTTGTACTCGTCGAGCATTGTTCGAGCCATCTCAATAAGGGTTCTGTTCTTGCGCTCTACGATGCTTTGCTGAGGTGTGTATGGAGCAGAGAACTCATGAGTGATTCCCATTGTATCCAGATAAAGATCAAGTCTGGTGTTCTTGAACTCAGTGCCGTTGTCACTTCTGATATGCTTGATCTTGATGCCATAGTTGTTCATGGCTCGATTGGCGAAGCGTCTGAAGACATCTTGTACTTCAGTCTTGTAGAGAATTATGTGCACCCATGTATATCTTGAGTAGTCATCAACAATGACGAAGCCATAGAGACAAGCAGTAGTTGTGAGGGTAGAGTAGTGAGTAGGGCCAAATAAGTCCATGTGTAACAGCTCGAAGGGTTGAGATGTCGTCATGATTGTCTTCGAGGGGTGCTTTGCCCTAGTCATCTTTCCAGCTTCGCAGGCACCACACAAATGATCCTTCTTGAACTTGACACCCTCGATGCCTATGACATGCTTCTTCTTGGCGAGTGTGTGCAAGTTCCTCATGCTAGCATGCCCCAGCCTCCGATGCCAGAGCCAGCATTCTGAAGCTTTTGCAAGAAGACATACGGCAAGTTGTGGACCTGCTGAGAAATCTACCATGTATAGATCATCTTTCTGATATCCTTCAAAGACTAGAGACTTGTCAGATTCCATTAGTACAAGGCAACGATATTTTCCGAATAGCACAATCATGTTCAAGTCACAAAGCATTGAGATAGACATTAAGTTGAAACCAAGGGATTCAACAAGCATCACTTTATCCATGTGTTGATCCTTTGAGATTGCAACTCTACCTAGACCCAATACCTTGCTTTTACCAGTGTCAGCAAATGTGATGTGACTCTTGTCTGATGGACGTAAGGTTGAGTCCATGAGAAGACTTCGATCACCAGTCATATGATTAGTGCATCCGCTGTCCATAATCCATTCTGAAGCATGAGGTGTCATACCCTATAGTACAGTTAGGGGGATAGGCTTCACCAAGAGTATTGTGAAGCATAAACATTTGACGGGCACGAGGATTATCACAGCTTAGATCAAGGTTAGGACTCATAGTATGACTGGTAAACGATTCAGATGTGAAATACATAGTAAGACCATTTTATCATGCGTCCCTTAATGTGTTTTAGGTCCCCAGCAATAGCATCGGACGCCTTTGATTACAGGCTGGAGACCTTTCCCTGCAAGAGAAAGTTAGTTCTTCTTAACCACCCACATCTTCAGGGGTGGCTTAGAAGCAATGAGTCTAAGTGCAGCATTTGAGAACTTCGGCTTTGGAGCCCTAGCAAATAGCCTTGCAGGAGATGAATGATACTCATATGAATAAGCAGAAAAGTTCTTAGTTCTATGAACACAGCGATTTGAAGACACACGCTCATATTCATAAGTTTGAGTATGGTTTCCCTGCAAAACATTGGCGTTAGGGTGACTCAGGTGAGTCCTCTGTCTGTATGAAGCCTTTGGACCATATGACGCCCTAGGTCTGGGGTTTGTCTTCTTCCCAGGTGGTGTCATGATCACATTCACTGGAAGATTCTCAAGACAGCTTTTGGGAACCCAGATCTTCTTCATAGGTGGTCCATTCCTGCAGTTAGTACCAATATACCTGGCAAACACTTCACCATTCTGATTCTTGAACAGCTTATAGTTTGCATCAAGGGATTCATCAATGATAATGGGATTAGCACAGGTAAAGCCAGATAAGGTGGATGGATCCACTGAAGGTCCCTTTGCAGCAACCCATGTGGTTTTGGGATACTGTTCAAGCTTCCAGTAGGAACCATCAACATTCATTTTCCTCTCGAACCCAACACCCTCTTTCCTAGGGTTTTGGTTCAGAATCTGCTTTTTGAGGACATCGCAAAGTGTCTGATGTCCTTTCAGACTTTTATACATCCCTGTTTCAAGCAATGTCCTCAACCTAGCATTTTCATCAGCAATAGTAGTGGTATCCTCCGCAGAGGGGTTAGTTACCACATCAGTAGTTGAAGACAATGCAACAGTAGCAGCAGTGGAACATTCAGCAACAGATGTAGCGATATCACGCTCAATGCATTTTAGACATGGTGGTTCAAATCCATCCTGAGCGGGACTGATATGTTGAGCGCGAAGTGACTCATTCTCTTTTTGAAGATCTTCATGAGCCGCTCTCAATTTCTCAAGCTCTTGCTTCCTTTGAAGATAATCATAGGAGAGCTTTTCATAAGTGGTTGAGAGCGTTTCATGACAACTTTCAAGTTCTTGGTACTTAGCATGAAGTTTTTTATGTCTTCAACTAAGGACTGTGAACGTGTCATTTCCGTGTCCAACAGGTCATCGCTTTTGTCTAACAGTTTTTGAGTATGTTCCATAGCCTTTTGTTGTTCAGTTGCAATTTTAGCAAGTGTTCTATAGCTGGGTTTGGATTCACAATCAGAGTCATCTTCACTTGATGTTTGAAAGTAAGCATCATGTGATTTTACCTTGGCACCACGTGCCATGAAGCAGTAGGTGGGAACAGGGTCGTCTTTGTCATCAGCTTCGCGTTGGTGTGGGAGTCATTGTCTTCAGTGTTGAAGATGGACTTGGCAACATAGGCTGTGCCTAGAGCCAGACTTGCAACGCCAGGGTCGGACTCCTCTTCAGACTCCACCTCCACCTCCTCAGAAGCAAACTCCTCCTCTGAATCCATTTCCTTGCCAACAAAAGCACGAGCCTTGCCAGATAAGCTCTTCTTATGAGATGAAGACCTTGATGAGGACTTGGAAGAAGACTTTGAAGATTTCTTCTTCTTCTTGTCATCAGAATCATATTCCTTGCTCTTCTTCTTCTTCTTCTTCTCATTGTCCCACTGTGGACACTCAGAGATATAGTGTCCATGTTTCTTGCACTTGTGACATGTTCTCTTCTTGTAGTCATGAGTGGAAGCTTCATCATTTCTTGAGCTAGATTGTGAAGACTTTCTGAAGCCCTTCTTCTTAGTGAACTTCTGGAACTTCTTCACAAGCATAGCAAGTTCCTTTCCAATGTCTTCAGGATCATCAGAACTGCAGTCAGATTCTTCTTCAGATGAGGAAACAGCTTTTGCCTTCAAAGTGCGAGTTCGGCCATAGTTGGGACCATAGATATCTCAGAAAGCTGGAACTCATGTGTCTTGAGCCTCTCAAGTATATCAGACGGATCAAGTGTCTTGAAGTCAGGGCATTCTTGTATCATGAGGGCAAGGGTGTCAAAGGTGCTATCAAGTGATCTCAGTAGTGTCTTGACGATTTCATGCTTGGTAATCTCAGTGGCGCCGAGAGCACGAAGCTCATTTGTGATGTCGGTGAGGCGATCAAACGTGGGATGGACATTTTCATTGTCGTTTCTCTTGAAGCGGTTGAAGAGGTTGCGAAGAACACTGATCCTTTGATCTCTCTGGGTTGAGACGCCTTCGTTGACCTTGGATAGCCAGTCCCATACTAGCTTCGACGTTTCCAGAGCACTCACACGGCCATACTGTCCTTTGGTCAGATGACCACAGATAATGTTCTTGGCAGTAGAGTCCAGTTGAATGAACTTCTTGACATCAGCAGGGGTGACACCTTCACCAGTTTTGGGAACGCCATTCTTGACGACATACCAGAGGTCGACATCAATGGCTTCAAGATGCATGCGCATCTTATTCTTCCAGTAGGGATATTCAGTTCCATCGAACACGGGGCAAGCAACGGAGACTTTGATTATCCATGCAGTCAACATAGCTAAACTCCAGGTGGTTAAACCGAATCACACAGAACAAGGGAGTACCTTGCTCTGATACCAATTGAAAGTGCTAGTTATTGACTAGAGGGGGGTGAATAGGCGATTTTTATGAAAGTCTTCAAAACGTGAAAGTTTCGAAGACAAACAATAGAAATGACCTAATTGATATGTAGCAGAAGATAAACTACAACAAGCAAACCATAGTCAAGTATGCAATAATGTGAAAGTACAAAGACTAATAGCAGCTAAGTACTAAGGATCAGGATGGAAGATAGTATGAAGCCAACCAACGATAGTAGTCAAGCAATGAAGTCAAACAGGTACGACAAGTAGGCAATGACTTCACGAAGACAAACACTAAGTAAAGGGAGGGAGAGGATAGAACCAGTCACTTGTTGAAGACACAGGATTTGTTGGACCAGTTCCAGTTGTTGTGACAACTATACGTCTGGTTAGGGAGGCTGAGATTCAACTCAGAAGACCGCGTCTTCACCTTATTCCCCTTGAGCTAAGGAGACACAGTCCTTGCCCAATCACTCTGGTAAGTCTTCAAGGTAGACTTCTGAACCTTCACAGCCTTCGTTCACCGGCGATCCACAATGACTCTCGGATGCTCAGAACGCGACGCCTAACCGGCTGGAGGATTCACAGTCCTCAAGTGTAATAAGTCTTCAGGTCACACATACAGAAAGACTTCAGTGATGCCTAACACTCTTTGGCTCTGTGTGTTTGGGCTTTGTCCTCGCAAGGATTTCTCTCTCTCAAAGGCTTCGAGGTGGGTTGCTCTCAAACGACAAAAGCCGTGCACTAACTCTGAGCAGCCACCTAGGGGGTGGGCTATTTATAGCCACTAGGCAACCCAACCTGATATGTCCGAAATGACCCTGGGTCACTAAGGAACTGACACGTGTTCCAACGGTCAGATTTCAAACACACACGGCAACTTTACTTGGGCTACAAGCAAAGCTGACTCATCCAGCTCTGGATAAGATTTGCTCTCATTGTCTTCGCTCGAAGACATAGGATTTGGGTTGAGCATCACTTCAGTCATTCTGACTTTGTTCACTTGGACCCCACTTAACAGTACGGTGGTTCCTATGACTCAACAAAGAAGAAAAGGGAAACAACGAAACGACACAGTCTTCGCGCTCCATAGTCTTCACTCAATGTCTTCTCATGTCATAATCTTCAATGTGAATATCTTCACATACCACCATTGTCGTCAATGTCTTCATACATTTTAGGGGTCATCTTCGGTAGGTAAACCGAATCAATGAGGGACACTACCTGCGTTATCCTGCAATTCTCACAAACGCATTAGTCCCTCAACCAAATTTGTCGTCAATACTCCAAAACCAACTAGGGGTGGCACTAGATGCACTTACAGTGATATAGCTTGCTCCTATATGTGTCATTGACAACGTTCTAATGTCACAATTTTTTTATCATGCACTCTTACAAGGTCATTTCTTCTTGTTTGTTTTTGTGAGCAGAGCAACCTCCTTCTGGATGACAAAAGAATTAGGTCCAGATAATTCGTTCTTTGAGCAAAGCAACTTTGTTGGTGATGCCAATTTTCTTACTAATGCGGCAATTGGTAAGGATAGAACAATATAAGTTTTCCTTATGTTGGTTTTGTACTAAACATAATCATTTATGAAAGACCTTGAAAGAACTCTATACAGTATGTCAATCAGGAAAATCATGTAGCTTTTTGGGCGTTCTCTCTTAGTATTACAACCTTAAACCTTGTTGGGTTTGAAAGAAATTGTGTTAAACATGGTTATGAGCTTATTGGATCTTAAACAAACTACATTACATGTGTAGTAATTTTAGTAGCTAGACATACATACTCTGCTATGTTAGATTTAGGAGAAAGAGTTGTTTTATTCATTCATTTGGATTTTTTTGTCTATAATGTTGATCTATTTTTCATCTTTTGATCTTCTTTACTTCAATTGTGCTCTTGTTACATTAACTCGGCATGACGGAATGTTTCGTGCTAACATGATTCATGGTTGCAGGCTGCCGCGATAGAAAGCTGGGAGCCCCCTAGGAACAAAATAAAAAAGGTCCCAACCTCCTGTCGATGCTTATCTTAAAAACTTGGCATGAATTTTGTTTCTTACATATATTTGTCCATGGTTACCTTTTTCAAACAAGCTTTAGCTTCTACAATGGGATAAAGGCCTCACATGAGTGACTGGAAAATCGTCCCTTTTTAAAATTTACTTGATAGTGTTGGGATTTAAATATTTCCTTTTCGGTAACACATTCATGATTCATGTGACATTCTAAAGTAATGCAAATTTGTAATGAACGAATTACACTTTTGTGCAGTACGGAAAGATCCTACCTTTGCCCTTAATACACCTGATGGGCACTGTCATCACCAACATGAGTTTGGTCTCCTTGACGCACGCGATCAAGGCCATGGAGTCCATCTTTCCTATTCTACTAGCTGCCTTGTTCCTCGGGTAGGTATTTGGTTTCAGACTTTATCAAGTGGTCTGTCCTAACAAATGAAATGTGTGGAAATAGATAATTTATTATGTTATTCTGTTCTAGCGGACACCTTCTTTACTGGTAGTTGGTTCTCTCATGCCGGTTTTTGGTGGAGTTGTACTGGCATCTATGACTGAAGTTTATTTCAACTTGTTAGTTGTAACTTTCTCATTTCTGAAATTTCAGTGTCAAATGATTGGGAAATGTGTCACACTATCCAGTAGTTTAGTCAAGCTTATTCACCACCGGTCGAGAAAAAAAGAAACCAATAGTTCACATTAGTGGCAATTGAAGAGATGTTTTAATTTTTTGAAGAGATTGTGGTTAGGTTACAAGCATATACATTACTGGCAATACAAATAATAATAATAATAATATTAATATTAATAATAATAATAATAATAATATCAATAATAATAATAATAATAATAATAATAATAATAATAATAATAGTAAATACCTTTTCCAGTTATTTTAGCTAAAATAATGCAGAAAATTTTAGTCACTCATGTTTGCAATCCGAAACGTTGGTTGTACTTCAGTCTATGGCAATTTATTTATTTATTGTGGTCTTATTCTAAGCCATCTTCCATCATTTATACTGGTTGCATATGTACTTTGGGAAACATGATTGGATTTTGGGGTGCCATGGCTTCGAATCTTAGGGATCAGTCGTGATCTTGCTGACAAAGAGGAGGAAGAAGACAAGGCAGCAGATATGGTCTCTGCAAGGTAGACAAGGAGTTTGCAACATGCTGCAATATTGAATTGTTGTTTCTTGTCTTATGCTCACATCAAATTTTGAATTAGTATCAATGTCAGTTTTAGTCTTTGTATAGTACCTGCGGAAACATGTCACAAATTCAAAATATACATACCTTATTGCTGGCTGTATCGAACTCATGACATCCATTTCATTTATCTAAAGTGGAGCCAAATATTGCCTCTTCAAACACAATTAGTTCTTAGATATAGATTTTGTTATCGCATTCTACTGGTTAATAGAAAATGCAGTGCTTCTTGGACAATTGTTTACATGCATAATTTCTCTGTCATGGAATTATGAACTATCACTATTCGGAACTTGAGATTAACAGCCTAGGAAATTTTGGCTCTCTTCATCATGCATGAGGTATGTGCGAGGTTGAGGTTAGGTTATTGATGCTATTGTTTCACTGGTTTATTACAATATCTTTGATGACCTACTAATCTTTTGTTTGAAGTCATGCTTGTATAAATCCTTCTTGAGGTTGCCGAAGTCAGACACCAGAAGTTGTGGCGAGGATGTACCAAGCGCTCGCAGGTGATGAACACCCAGGGAATAATGTACCTATATAGGATTAGGAATCTATTTGTATCAATGAAATTATTGTGCATGCTCATAGGTATATGTTCTCCTATCTTGACAAATGAAATGATTGATTACAAAACTATTTTTGATCGATGAAATGGATGGATGTATGGACATCTTGTTATGCAGATGTCATGTGTGAAACTCTTTTCAGTTGTATTGTCTTACCCGTTTAGGATGGCACAACCAGTTTCTACCACAACTATTGCGGTATCAAGTATCAAGGTGAGGCACTTATATGTGATTATCAGTCAACATGAGCTATAACAAGTTGAAGGTCCAGCTATCTCCAGGGGTTCACTACCACAGACCGATGGGTTTGAATTTTGATGTGTGTGTGAGTGGGGTGTAAGAGGAAATTTGAGCTGACTGCATCATGCACAACTGCCAGAGGTGGCAAGTTTGAATAGAGGGTGGAGAGATGAAAACAGTGGATGAAATAAGAAAAAGAAAAGAAGATGAAGAGTTATTTCATGGTAAAAGAACTATCGATAACACCACCCTATTTGCACGAGTATCCTAAAGGTTTATATTAAACTACAAAAATATGTATGCTCTGTAGCAACGGATGGGCAATTAACTTGCGATGGATTCAGGGAAATACACCATCCAGTTAACGTCTAGCAGGGGAAAGGAACCATGGATGTGGTTGCACAAGACGCCAATTTACCTAGAGGTCACCCTCGGCACCGAAAATTGACCTGGGAGGGCCAGATCGATGACACGGATCGCCAACGTAGAAATAGTATTGTATGAAGCCCATGGCACCAGAAATTGCCATGGGATGGCCATATTGATGTCGTCGCTGAATCCGGCTACTCACCGTGACATATATGTGCTCACCATAGCTCATCAGATCTGACCAAAACAGATAACCGGGGAGGGGAGGGGCGACATAGCGGTTGATGGGAGGGGAGGGGATGGTGAGCATGGATGGAAGGTGGCAGGGACATGCCACAGTGGGGATATATGGTGGTAGCAACGCCATGGCAGAGAGAATGAGTGCGATGGGTGGTTGCAGTGAGAGAATCGGTTGCGAGGGGGACACGAGGTCCATTATGCTAGAGTCAACACGAGATCAGAAGTTTTGCGAGAAGGAAACTATCCAGACTTTGGCAACATTATTTGATAGCTGGCCTGGGATAGACAACGACATCTCATCGTGCAACATGATAAGTAAAGTATTTTTCTATTGTTATCATGGTTTGTTGTTGGTTTCTAATAGCTCCACTTGTAGATTTATCTTCCCTATGCATCCATCGTCCCATACATTTTATACGTCATCGATAAAGAGGCATGTCGTCTATATATTATGGACCCTATTCAAACATCACAATCGTTAGAGGATAAAAATTTGAGGCACGTACTGAAATTAAAAAGTTTTGCAAGCGGTTTCAAAGAAGCACTCGAAATAAAGCTGCCTGGTTGAAATTCCGATATATCTAAATGACAACATTTATTTCCATTTGGTATTTCAACTAGTATAGACGGGTAATGAATTCATAATAAAAACATTTATTTTTGTTACCACTATATTCTTTATATTATTAATTTTAAAAATTGCAGGAATGTGTCTGGCTATTTTGTTTTTCATTTTATGCTCTGGTGGAACAGTAAAGAATTGGTCAAGCCGGTTTGCAGGGTGAGTATTGTCTATTACATGTTTTAAGACGTTTGTCGTGAAATTTTCATAGTAACTACATATAATGTTTGTGCAAGATGGGTATGAGTTGAGGAAACCGTTTTTATTATACTTGCTAAAACTTCGTAGGAATGAAGCTAAAGGCAACTTTCCTAGTATTGTGAAAGAATTTTTTAAGCGCATCATCTAGATACTGATAGTTTTGTAATAGATGTTAAGGTCGAACATCGCTCAGTTTGTTACATGCACATGTCGTTAATCTTTCTTTTTGTTATCAATTTACGTTGCAAAATTGGACTTCAATTATTCAATAATTGTGTTAGTGTTATATTGTTTGTACATGTAAAATTTAACATGTAACTCTTGCAAACTATTTCAAGAGCCCGTGGCAACGCACGGACACTCTACTAGTCTTTATAAAGAAGGAGTAGATGGTATTATTGGACATTGTCTACCTGAGCATGAACAGGAACAAATCCTACAGAAATGTCACTCCGAAGCTTATGGAGGACATCATGCGGGAGACAGAACCGCTCATAAGGTATTGCAATCTGGTTTTTATTGGCCTACTCTCTTCAAGGATGCCCGTAAGTTTGTCTCATCTTGTGATGAATGCCAAAGAATAGGTAATATCGGTAAGCATCAAGAAATGCCTATGAATTATTCACTTGTTGTTGAACCATTTGATGTTTGGGGATTTAACTTTATGGGACCTTTTCCTTCCTCCAATGGGTATACACATATTTTGGTTGTTGTTGATTATGTTACTAAGTGGGTAGAAGTTATTCCAACCAGTAGTGCTAGCCACAACACCTCTATTAAAATGCTTAAGGAAGTTATTTTCCCAAGATTTGGAGTCCCTAGATATTTAATGACTGATGGTGGTTCACACTTTATTCATGGTGGTTTCCGTAAAATGCTTGCTAAGTAGGATGTTAACCATAGAATTGCGTCACCTTATCATCCTCGGTCTAGTGGTCAAATTGAACTTAGCAATAGAGAAATAAAACTAATCTTACAAAATACTTTTAATAGGTCCCGAAAGAATTGGTCTAAGAAATTAGATGATGCACTTTGGGCTTATAGAACAGCTTACAAAAATCCTATGGGTATGTCTCCATATAAAATGGTTTATGGAAAAGCTTGTCATTTACCTCTTGAGTTAGAACACAAAGCATTTTGGGCAATAAAAGAACTTAATTATGATTTCAAAC
This sequence comes from Triticum aestivum, assembly GCF_018294505.1. NCBI lineage: Eukaryota > Viridiplantae > Streptophyta > Magnoliopsida > Poales > Poaceae > Triticum > Triticum aestivum. The sequence goes on along the minus strand of NC_057801.1, from coordinate 253,649,075 downwards.
TTGGTGGGGAAAAGAGGTTATTTGATATTAGCTCAATAGATGAATGGTGAACCCAGGCTTATGAAAATGCTAAGTTATTCAAAGAAAAAGTTAAAAGATGGCATGACAAAAGAATCCAAAAGCGTGAGTTCATAGTAGGAGAATATTTTCTTTTGTACAACTCTCGTTTCAGATTCATTGTAGGAAAACTCCTCTTCAAATGGGAAGGACCCTATGTCATCGAGGAGGTCTATCGATCCGGAGCTATCAAAATAAATAATGCTGAAGTGATTAACCCAAAGGTTGTCAATGGGTAACAAATAAAACACTATATCTCAGGTACGCCCATTAATGTTGAAAGCAATGTTATCCAAACTTTGACACCGGAAGAACACATAAAAGAGTCCTTCCGGAACACTCCAGAATTATGAAAATAAGGAGGTACATGATACGGTAAGTAAACGGACTCCGAAAAATCCGCAAAAATATTTTTTGTTAGTTTTGGAATATTTAGAAAATTAGGAAAATAAGAAACTATCAGGAAGTGGCCCTGGTGGGCACGATACACCAGGGCGCGCCAGGCATGCCTGGCGCACCTAGGTGGGTTGTGCCCACCTCACGTACTTTCCGGTCTCCGTTTTGCTTGTTCCCCAAGATAAAAAATCTATATATACCTCCCGAACCTGTTAACCTCCGTATCATGGAGAAATCTCCTGTTTTCTTTTCTTGCTATTTTCTGTCAGATCTGTTGAGCCAGGCATCATGTCTTCTCCCCCTGTGATTGTATGGAAGAGATGCTTGGTTGATGAAGATCGAGCTGAATAGAGAAGACCCCGTTGGAGCATCTAAGGAGGACAAGAGCAAGGAGGTCACCGGAGGTCAAGTGCTGATGGACGAGCAAGCATTTCTCGCTGATGAGGAAGAGGAAGATATCCTTGAACCCTACTATGCTCATCTTACCCTTGTTGAGATTGCAGACTCCGGGATCATTAATACGGTTCGTATACAAAATAAGTATCTCAATTGTGAAAATATTTTGCATATGGAGCACATTGCTTCCCTATGAAGATTCATCCGAAGATTTGAGAGCCTCTTGATCCTTAAAGGTCGGACTGCATCTACTTCATCACCACCATCTTCTTCATCACCACCAAAAGAAAATTGAGTATTGGGTATGGGCACTCCCCTTGGCTTTCGCCAAGCTTGGGGGAGGTGCCCCGGTATCGTATCAATCTCCACTATCTTTTGCCTTTATTTTCTTAGTTCAATCAATGGTTATCTTTTGCTATTAGATGAATAAAAGTTTAGTTCGATCCTTGCTTTTTGTGAGTTTGCTTAGTGATCAATCCTTGTAATCATGTGCGAGATATAATAAAGTCTAGTTTGAGTTTTGCCTTCTTTACTTTCTTGCTGCAATAAAAAGAAAGGAAATAAAAGAAAAGATCATATGCTAATCTTATGGTAAGTGATGACATTACATAAGGAAAAGTATAAGTAAAAAAAGTTATTAGATTGACAAACATAGCATTGGCCAATGATGCAACGCATGAAAGAATTAATAACGGAAGAGAAGATTCACATATAAATACACTATCATGGAAATCTTTTGTGATTGTGAGCACCCATCAAAATATTATATGCCAAAATTGTTGACGTTGGACAAGGAAGACAACTTAATGATTTATGTTTGTTCATATTCACACAGAAGTCATATTGTCATAGATCCTTCAACATGTGGTGCTTGCCCCTATCTTTGCTAGCCAAAAATTCCGCATTAAGTAGAGATACTACTTGTGCATCCAAAACCCTTTAAACCCTATCTTGTTTGAGAGTCCACCATACCTACCTATGGATTGAGTAAGATCCTTCAAGTAAGTTGTCATCGGTGCAAAAAAGGGCAATAAAAATTGCTTATAAAAATGTGAGATCATTTAGTGTAAGGGAAAATTGAGTGTTGTACGAACTTGTGATGGTGAAGAATAAAAGCGATAGACTGCATAATAAAGGTTGCCATCACAATGGGCAATATAATGTGACGTTCTCTTGCACTAAGGGGTTGAGCATACAAACAAAAGGCACATGGCAATCTCTGCTTCCCTCTACGAAGGGCCTATCTTTTACTTCCATGTATTTACTTTCATGCAAGAGTCAAAGTTTTTCTCTCTATTCCTTTTATTTTCTCCTTTGACAAGCATCATGTGGTGAGGAAAGATCTAGGCACATATGTCAAGTTGAATATGGGTGGCATAAGTTATTATTGTTGACATCACCCTTGAGGTGAGTGTGTTAGGAGACGAAACTATAAGCCCCTATCTTTCTTTGTGTCCGGTTGAAACATTTTGCTCATGTGTACATGGTTGAGTATGTGGACTTGCCTAAAGGCTCCGATACGTGACCCTTCCTGAAAAGATGATGAATTGTAGTTGCAAAGTTGAATAAGAACATAGTTTGTCGGTTTCCAATAGAGTATATGCTTTATACTTCGATGTTGTGATGAATTGTCACTTGTTCATGAGAAGTCTATGATAAAAGTTTTATATTAAAGTTTGTTGCTGTTATATTAAGTCACATGATGCTGCTATGTCCGTATTTTTGTTTTTATTGACACCTCTCTCTCTAAGCATGTGGACATGTTTTTTGATTTCGGTTTTCGCTTGAGGACAGGCGAGGTCTAAGCTTGGGGGAGTTGATACGTCCATTTTGCATCATGTTTTCCTATTGTTATTTATGTTGTTTTATTGTATAATAATGCTTTTGGAGTAATTCTAATGCCTTTTCTCTCATAATATGCAAGGTATGCACCAAGGGGGAGAATTCTGGCAGCTGGAAATCTAGACCTGAAAAAGCTATGTCAAGCTACCTATTCTGCACAACTCCAAATGAGTTGAAACTCACCCAGGATTTTTTTATGGAATATTTAATAAATATTGGAGCAAATAAGTACCAGAGGAGGGCCACCAGGTGGGCACAACCCACCTGGGCGCGCCAGGAGGCCTAGGCACGCCCTGGTGGGTGCTGCCCTCCTCGGCCCACCTCTGGTGCCCATCTTCTGGTATATAAGTCATTTTGAGCTAGAAAAAATAAGGGGAAGGACATTCGGGATGAAGCGCTGCCGCCTCGAGGAGGAACTGGGGCAGGAGCACTTTTGCCCTCCGGTGGAGCGATTCCGTCGGGGGAACTTCCCTCCCGGAGGGGGAAATCATTGTCATCATCATCACCAACAACTCCCCCATCTTGGGGAGAGCTATCTTCATCAACATCTTCACAACACCAACTCCTCTCAAACCCTAGTTCATCTCTTGTGTTCAATCTTTGTATCAAAACTATAGATTGGTGCTCGTGGGTGACTAATAGTGTTGATTACATCTTGTAGTTGATTGCTATATGGTTTATTTGGTGGAAGATTATATGTTCAGATCCATTATGCTATTTAATACCCCTCTGATCTTGAGCATGTTTATCATTTGCGAGTAGTTACTTTCGTTCTTGAGGTCACGGGAGAAATCATGTTGCAAGTAATCATGTGAACTTGATATGTGTTCGATATTTCGATGGTATGTATGTTGCCATTCTCTTAGTGGTGTCATGTGAACGTCGACTACATGAAACTTCACCATATTTGGGCCTAAGGGAATGCATTATGGAGTAGTTATTAGATGGTGGGTTGCGAGAGTGACAGAAGCTTAAACCCCAGTTTATGCGCTATTCCTTAAGGGACCGATAAAAGTTTAATGTTATGGCTAGAATTTATTCTAAATACTTTTCTCGTAGTTGCGGATGCTTGCGAGAAGGTTAATCATAAGTAGGAGGTTTGTTCAAGTAAGAACAACACCTAAGCACCGGTCCACCCACATATCAAATTATCAAAGTACCGAACACGAATTAAGCCAACATGATGAAAGTGACTAGATGAATTCCCGTGTACCCTCAAGAAAATTTTGCTTATCATAAGAAACCATTTTGGCCTATCCTTTGCCTCAAAAGGATTGGGCTACCTTGCTGCATTTTTGTTACTACTATTGTTACTTGCTCGTTACAAATTATCTTGCTACCAAACTACTCCGCTACTCACAATTTTAGCACTTGCAGACATTACCTTGCTGAAAACCACTTGTCATTTCCTTCTGCTCCTCGTTGGGTTCAACACTCTTACTTATAGAAAAGAGCTACAATTGACCCCATACATGTGTGGGTCATCAGCAACCTTCTGTACCCGTGAGATCCCATCTAGGGACCTTTTCCGGCGTCCTGCCGGAGGGGGATTCAATCACGGAGGGCTTCTTCATCAACACCATTGCCTCTCTGATGATGTGTGAGTAGTTTACCATAGACCTACGGGTCCATAGCTAGTAGCTAGATGGCTTCTTCTCTGTCTTTGATTCTCAATACCATGTTGTCCTCGATGTTCTTGGAGATCTATTCGATGTAATATTCTTTTGCGGTGTGTTTGCCGAGATCTGATGAATTGTGGATTTATGATCAGATTATCTATGAATATTATTTGGTTCTTCTCTGAATTCTTATATGCATGATTTGATATCTTTGCAAGTCTCTTCGAATTATCGGTTTAGTTTGGCCTACTAGATTGATCTTTCTTGCAATGGGAGAAGTGCTTAGCTTTGGGTTCAATCTTGCGGTGTCCTTTCCCAGTGACAGTAGGGGCAGCAAGGCACATATTGTATTGTCGCCATCGAGGATAAAAATATGGGGTTTTCATCATATTGCTTGTGTTAACTCCTCTACATTATGTCATCTTACTTAATGCGTTACTCTGTTCTTTATGAACTTAATACTCTAGGTGCAGGCAGGAGTCGGTCGATGTGTGGAGTAATAGTAGTAGATGCAGAATCATTTCGATCTACTTGACACGGACGTGATGCCGATGTTCATGATCATTGCCTTAGATATCGTCATAATTAAGCGCTCTTCTATCAATAGCTCGGCAGTAATTTGTTCACCCACCGTAATATTTACTATCTTGAGAGAAGCCACTAGTGAAACCTATGGCCCCCGGGTCTATTTTACATCATATTAGTTTCCCGTCAACTTGCCAATTTCTGTCGTTGTTCCTTTAATTTGCAATCTTTACTTTCCGATATATAAACCAAAACACCAAAATATTTACTTTACCATTTATCTATCTCTATCAGATCTCACTTTTGCAAGTAACCATGAAGGGATTGACAACCCCTTTATCGCGTTGGGTGCAAGTTGTTGGTTGTTTGTGCAGGTATTCGGTGACTTGTGCGTTGTCTCCTACTGGATTGATACCTTGGTTCTCAAACTGAGGGAAATACTTATGCTACTTTGCTACATCACCCTTTCCTCTTCAAGGGAAAAACCAACGCAAGCTCAAGAGGTAGCATCGGCCACGAGGGTGGAGGGCGCGCCCAGGGGGGTAGGGCATGCCCCCCTACCTCATGGGCCCCTCGGAGCTCTCCTGACCTAGTTCCTTCGCCTATATATACTCTTATACCCCAAAACATCAGGGGGAGCCATGGAAATGCTTTTCCACCGACGCAACCTTCTGTACCCGTGAGATCTCATCTAGGGGCCTTTTCCGGCGTGCTGCTGGAGGGGGATTCGATCATGGAGGGCTTCTACATGAACACCATTACCCTTTCGATGAAGCGTGAGTAGTTTACCTCAGGCCTACGGGTCCATAGCTATTAGCTAGATGGCTTCTTCTCTCTCTTTGATTCTCAATACCATGTTCTCCTCAATGTTCTTGGAGATCTATTTGATGTAATATTATTTTGCGGTGTGTTTGCCGAGATCCGATGAATTGTGGATTTGTGATCAGATTATCTATGAATATTATTTGGTTCTTCTCTGAATTCTTATATGCATGATTTGATATCTTTGCAAGTCTCTTCGAATTATCGGTTTAGTTTGGCCTACTAGATTGGTTTTTCTTGCAATGGGAGAAGTGCTTAGCTTTGGGTTCAATCTTGCGGTGTCCTTTCTCAGTGACAGTAGGGGCAGCAAGGCACGTATTGTATTGTTGCCATCGAGGATAAAAATATGGGGTTTTCATCATATTGCTTGAGTTAATTCCTCTACATCATGTCATCTTACTTAATGTGTCACTCCGTTCTTTATGAACTTAATACTCTAGATGCATGCTGGATAGCGGTCGATGCGTGGAGTAATAGTAGTAGATGCAGAATTTTTTTGGTCTACTTGACACAGACGTGATGCCTATATTCATGATCATTGCCTTAGATATCGTCATAATTATGCGCTCTTTTATCAATTGCTCGACAGTAATTTGTTCACCCACCGTATTATTTGCTATCTTGAGAGAAATGACTAGTGAAACCTATGGCCCCCGGGTCTCTTTTCCATCATATAAGTTCTATTTTCCATCATATTAGTTTCCGATCTACTATTTTGCAATCTTTTACTTTCCGATCTATAAACCAAAATTATTTATCGTTTATCTATCTCTATCAGATCTCAAGCAAGGCACCATGAAGGGATTGACAACCCCTTTATCGCGTTGGGTGCAAGTTTGTTGATTGTTTGTGTAGGTATTTGGTGACTTGTGTGTTGTCTCCTACTGGATTGATACCTTGGTTCTGAGGGAACTACTTACTCTACTTTGCTGCATCACCCTTTCCTCTTCAAGGGAAAAACCAACACAAGCTCAAGAGGTAGCACTCACCCCCGGGCACAAAGGCCAAAAACTGAGAGGAGGAGGGAGGAAGGAAGAAACCTAAGGGAACTAAGATGAGAAAAGTAGGTGACCAGATCACATGTAATTCTTGCAAGACGCCTGGCCACAACAGATCCAGTTGCACTAACAATGATGCAGCAAAACATCATGGAAATGCACACTTGGTGAGAGAAGCTACAAAGAAAAAAATCAGGACGGGGAGGCATTTGATGCTCTTCAAACTAAAAAGGCTATGCTAGCTAATAGAAATAGGGCATGGTACATGGTTTGTACCAAATTTGAATATTGTTCAACAAAACAGTTACTAAACATGGAAATTTGTTTTCAGGGTGCAACTAAAGTTGATGCTGACAAAAAGGGAAAGGTGGTGGCTACATATTCCCGGCCCGAGAAGCTGCAAATAAGGAGAAAGCTTAGATCCCTAGAGATCATGGAACCTAGCTCCCAACCAAGCTCTTAGCCTAGATCCCAGCCTAGGTCACAACCAATCCTACCTAAGCACTATGTATTCAATCTTGCTGCATACAAGGAGGCACTAAGTAGCAAAAAAGTCCACCTGTATGATTTGGTTGTAGCATGTTGCTACATTTATGGAAACTTGTACTACAGGCTGGCTCTGGTGTTTTTGAAAACTTTTACTACATTCTTGTAATACTAAATTTGGAATTTTGTAGTGCTACTGATTTTGGAATGTCGTACTTATTTTGAGGTGTGTGCTGATTTAAGAAACTAGATTGACATATAGCAATAGATAGATAGACATACTGCAATAGATTGACATATACCACTACAATAAATGGACAAACTGCAATGCATACAACTGACATATATCACTATCATACAAACTGCAATAGATTGACACCGACATTTACATAGCATTGACACTGACACTAAAATACTAAACATGTTAAGGAATACTTAACACTATCATGCTTAACATTGACATATATATAGCTGACACTAACGGCTAACATACTATCACTCCTTCTCTATGACATGCTTCACTCCTACTTCATCTTCCTGATGCGCTCGGAGTGGCGAATGCTGACGCGTGATACGTCTCCAACGTATCTATAATTTTTGATTCCTCCATGCTACTTTATCTACTGTTTTGGGCAATATTGGGCTTTATTATCCACTTTTATATTATTTTTGGGACTAACCTATTAACCGGAGGCCCAGCCCAGATTTGCTGTTTTATGCCTATTTCAGTGTTTCGACGAAAAGGAATATCAGACGAAGTCAAAACGGAACGAAATCAACTAGAGAAGTTATTTTTGGAAGGAAAGTCACCCGATGGACTTGGAGTACACGTCAGGAGATACAGGAGGTGCTCACGAGGGTGGGGGGCGCGCCCCCTGCCTCGTGGGGCCCCCGTAGCTCCTCCGACGTACCCCCTGCACCCATACATACTCTCGTACCCTAAAACTTCCAGAACAGAAGATAGATCAGGATTTCCGCCGCCGCAAGCCTCTGTAGCCACCAAAAACCTCTCGGGAGCCCGCTCCGGCGCCCAGCCGGAGGGGGAATCCATCACCGGTGGCCATCTTCATCATCCCGGTGCTATCCATGACGAGGAGGGAGTAGTTCACCCTCGGGGCTGAGGGTATGTACCAATAGCTATGTGTTTGATCTCTCTGTCTCTCTCGTGTTCTCTCTCGTGTTCCCTCTATGGCACGATATTGATGTATCCCGAGCTTCGCTATTGTAGTTGGATCTTATGATGTTTCTCCCCCTCTACTCTCTTGTGATGAATTAAGTTTCCCCTTTGAAGTTATCTTATCAGATTGAGTCTTTTATGAGAACACTTGATGTATGTCTTGCCGTGATTATCTGTGGTGACAATGGGATATCATGTGCCACTTGATGTATGTTTTGGTGATCAACTTGCAGGTTTCGTGACATTGGGAACCTATGCATAGGGGTTGGCACACATTCTTGACTCTCCAATAGAAACTTTGGGGCACTCTTTGAAGTACTTTTATGTTGGTTGGATGAATCTGAGATTGTGTGATGCATATCATATAATCATGCCCACGGATACTTGAGATGACAATGGAGTATCTAGGCGACATTAGGGTTTTGGTTGATTTGTGTCTTAAGGTGTTATTCTAGTACGAACTCTTTTATAGATTGATCCGAAAGAATAACTTTGAGGTGGTTTCGTACCCTACCATAATCTCTACGTTTGTTCTTCGCTATTAGTGGCTTCGAAGTGACTCTTTGTTGCATGTTGAGGGCTTGTTATATGATCTATCTATGTTATAATTGTTGAGAGAACTTGCACTAGTGAAAGTATGAACCCTAGGCCTTGTTTCCTATCATTGCAATACCGTTTACGCCCACGTTTATCACTTGTTACCTTGCTGTTTTTATATTTTCAGATTACAAAAACCTATATCTACTATCCATATTGCACTTGTATTACCATCTCTTCGCCGAACTAGTGCACCTATACAATTTACCATTGTATTGGGTGTGTTGGGGACACAAGAGACTCTTTGTTATTTGGTTGCAGGGTTGCTTGACAGAGACCATCTTCATCCTACGCCTCCTACGGATTGATAAACAGGTCATCCACTTGAGAGAAATTTGCTACTGTCCTACAAACCTGTGCACTTGTAGGCCCAACAACGTCTACAAGAAGAAGGTTGTGTAGTAGACATCAAGCTCTTTTCTGGCGCCGTTGCCGGGGAGGCTAGGTAAAGGGCACTCACTCACACCCCGTCAACTAAGCTCTTTTCTGGCGCTGTTGCCGGGGAGGTGAGTGCTTGAAGGTATATCTTTAGATCTTGCATTTGAATCTTTTTGTTTCTTGTTTTATCACTAATTTAGTCTATAAAAGAAAACTACCAAAAAAATGGAATTGAGTTTGTCTCATACGCTTCGTCTTCTTAATATCTTTCGTGAAAATGATGGGAAGGAAAATTGTGCTCAAGTACTAGAAGAAGAATTACATAGAATGCTTGGAATACAATATGTGAATGATGATCATGATTGTAATGTTATTAGTATGAATTTCTTGAATATCCATGATGCTAATGATATGCAAAGCCACAAGCTTGGGGAAGCTATGTTTGATGAAGATGATATGTTTAGTCCCCCAAGCTTTGATGAGCAAATTTACTATGATGAAAGCATGCCTCCTATCTATGATGATTATTGTGATGACACGTATGCTCTAAAGAATAATGATAACCATGAAACTTGTCATCTTGATCTTAATTTTCAATCACATGATAGTTATTTTGTTGAGTTTGCTCCCACTACTATTCATGAGAAGAATTTTGCTTATGTGGAGAGTAGTAAATTTTCTATGCTTGTAGGTCATGAAAAGAATGCTTTAGGTGCTGGTTATATTGTTGAATTCATTCATGATGCTACTGAAAATTATTATGAGGGAGGAACATATGCTTGTAGGAGTTGCAATAATGTCAAGTTTCCTCTCTATGTGCTTAAAATCTTGAAGTTATGCTTGTTTTACCTTCCTATGCAAGTTGATTATTGTTCCCATAAGTTGTTTGCTCACAAAATCCCTATGCATAGGAAGTGGGTTAGGCTTAAATGTGCTAGTCATATGCTTCATGATGCTCCCGTTATGTTTCAATTCTTATCTTTTACGTGAGCATCATTGTCATCATCATGCCTAGCTAGAAAGGCATTAAAGAAAAGCGCTTGTTGGGAGACAACCCAATATTTATCCTTACTGTTTTTGTGTGTCCACATGATTATGCTACTGTAGTAATCATGTTCTATAGGTTTTGTTTCAATAAAGCGCCAAGTAAGACCTTTAGGATGGCTTACGGTGATAGTTGTGTTGATCCTGCTGAAAATCAGAAACTTTTGCACCCAGTAAATTAGTTTTGTTAATACACAGAAACGTGTTTCTGATCTGATTCTTTTTTCCCTGGATTGGTACACAAATTTCTTACTACTTCCTAATTTGGTAGGATTTTTGTAGTTCCAGAGTATACACTTGATATAGATTACTACAGACTGTTCTGTTTTTGACAGATTCCGTTTTCATTGTGTTGTTTGCTTATTTTGATGAATCTATGAGTAGTATCGGAGTGTATGAACCATAGATAAGTTGGAATACAGTAGATATTATACCAATATGAATTTAGAATGAGTTCATTATAGTACCTAAGTGGTTGTTTTATTTTCTTATACTAACGGAGCTTACGAGTTTTCTGTTAAGTTTTGTGTTGTGAAGTTTTCAAGTTTTGGGTAAAGATTCGATGGACTACGGAATAAGGAGTGGCAAGAGCCTAAGATTGGGGATGCCCAAGGCACCCCAAGGTAATATTCAAGGACAACCAAGAGCCTAAGCTTGGGGATGCCCCGGAAGGCATCCCCTCTTTCGTCTTCGTTCATCGGTAACTTTACTTGGAGCTATATTTTTATTCACCACATGATATGTGTTTGCTTGGAGCATCATTTCCTTTTGTTAGTTTTTACTTGCTGTTAGTTATAATAATGTTTTGCATCTTTAGTTTTAATAAAGAAGTCAAGGATAGCCTTTGCCATGCTTATTTTGCTAGTATACATGTTGATGTTTGAAAAACAGAAAGTTTACCGCTGTTGCAAAAATCCCCAAGAAAAGTCAGAGAGTGGTATAATGTTGAATATTTTTGCATATTGAGCTCTGATAAATTTATTACAGTGGAATTTTTAGTTCATAATTTTTGGAGTCAGGGAAGTATTGATACTCTTGCATTCTTTACAGACTGTACTGTTTTGGCAGATTGCTGTTATGGTTGCATTGTTTGCATATGTTTGCTTGTTTAATGATTCTATTTGAAGATAGGAGTATTAAATATGCAGAGGCATTTAGTATTCAATGTTGAATAATAATTTTAGTGATTTGTTACAGTGGAAAATGATAAGGTTTTGCATTGGTTTATACTAACCTATCTCACGAGTTCTTGTTGAGTTTGTTGTGAATGAAGCTTTTGATAAAAAGAGAAACCATGATATGAGAGGAATTAAGGAGACACAAAAGCTCAAGCTTGGGGATGCCCAAGGCACCCCAAGATAATATTTCAAGAAGTCTCAAGCATCTAAGCTTGGGGATGCCCCGGTAGGCATCCCACCTTTCTTCTTCAACAACTATCGGTTAGTATCGGTTGAGCCTAAGTTTTTGCTTCTTCACATGAGTTGTGCTATCCTTGCATTGTCATTTTCTTTAGCTTTGCCTTCTGTTTGAATAAAGTATCAAGATCTGAAATTATTAATTGGGAGAGTCTTCACATAGTTGTATAATTATTCGACTACTCATTGATCTTCACTTATATCTTTCGGAGTAGTTTGTCATTTGCTCTAGTGCATCACTTATATCTTTTAGAGCATGGTGGTAGTTCTATTTTTAAGAAATAGATGAACTCTCATACTTCACTTATATTATTTTTAGAGTCTTAAATAGCATGGTAATTTGCTTAATGTTAATATACTTGGTATTCAAGATATGTGAAACTTTCTTTTGAGTGAATTGAATAGCATGGTAATTTGCTTAATGTTAATATACTTGGTATTCAAGATATGTGAAACTTTCTTTTGAGTGAATTGAATAGAGTCTTAAATAGATGCACACCCACTAGTTTTCTTTTGTTGAGCATTCATAGCTCTAGTGCATCCGTTGCATGGAAATCCCTACTCCTCATGTTGACATCAATTAATGGGCATCTCCATAGCCCGTTGATTATCCTCGTCAATGTGAGACTTTCTCCTTTTTTGTCTCCTCCACACAATCCCCATCATCATATTCTATTCCACCCATAGTGCTATATCCATGGCTCACGCTCATGTATTGCGTGAAGGTTGAAAAAGTTTGAGATTATTTAAGTATGAAACAATTGCTTGGCTTGTCATCGGGGGTATAGAAGTTGGGAACATCTTTGTGTGAAGAAAATGAAGCATAGCCTAACTATATGATTTTGTAGGGATGAACTTTCTTTTGCCATGCTATTTTGAGAAGACATGATTGCTTTGATTAGTATGCTTGAAGTATTATTATTTTTACATCAATATGAACTTTTGTCTTGAATCTTTCGGATCTGAATATTCATATCACAATTAAGAAGAATTACATTGAAATTATGCCAAAGTATCACTCCGCATCAAAAATTCTTTTTTATCATTTACCTACTCGAGGACGAGCAGGAGTTAAGCTTGGGGATGCTTGATACGTCTCCAACGTATCTATAATTTTTGATTGCTCCATGCTACTTTTATCTACTGTTTTGAGCAATATTGGGCTTTATTATCCACTTTTATATTATTTTTGGGACTAACCTATTAACCGGAGGCCCAGCCCAGATTTGCTGTTTTATGCCTATTTCAGTGTTTCGAGGAAAAGGAATATCAGACGAAGTCAAAACAGAACGAAATCAACTGGAGAAGTTATTTTTGGAAGGAAATCCACCCGATGGACTTGGAGTACATGTTAGGAGATACGGTAGGTGCTCACGAGGGTGGGGGCGCGCCCGCCCCCCTAGGGCGCGCCCCCCTGCCTCGTGGGGCCCCCGTAGCTCCTCCGACGTACCCCCTGCACCCATATATACTCTCGTACCCTAAAACTTCCAGAACAGAAGATAGATCGGGATTTCCGCCGCCGCAAGCCTCTTTAGCCACCAAAAACCTCTCAGGAGCCCATTCCGGCACCCTGCCGGAGGGGGAATCCATCACCGGTGGCCATCTTCATCATCCCGGTGCTATCCATGACGAGGAGGAAGTAGTTCACCCTCGGGGCTGAGGGTATGTACCAGTAGCTATGTGTTTGATCTCTTTCTCTCTCTCGTGTTCTCTCTCGTGTTCCCTCTATGGCACGATCTTGATGTATCCCGAGCTTTGCTATTGTAGTTGGATCTTATGATGTTTCTCCCCCTCTACTCTCTTGTGATGAATTGAGTTTCCCCTTTGAAGTTATCTTATCGGATTGAGTCTTTTATGAGAACACTTGATGTATGTCTTGCCGTGATTATCTGTGGTGACAATGGGATATCATGTGCCACTTGATGTATGTTTTGGTGATCAACTTGCGGGTTTCGTGACATTGGGAACCTATGCATAGGGGTTGGCACACGTTCTTGACTCTCCGATAGAAACTTTGGGGCACTCTTTGAAGTACTTTTATGTTGGTTGGATGAATCTGAGATTGTGTGATGCATATCGTATAATCATGCCCACGGATACTTGAGGTGACAATGGAGTATCTAGGTGACATTAGGGTTTTGGTTGATTTGTGTCTTAAGGTGTTATTCTAGTATGAACTCTTTTATAGATTGATCCGAAAGAATAACTTTGAGGTGGTTTCGTACCCTACCATAATCTCTACGTTTGTTCTCCGCTATTAGTGGCTTCGGAGTGACTCTTTGTTGCATGTTGAGGGCTTGTTATATGATCTATCTATGTTATTATTGTTGAGAGAACTTGCACTAGTGAAAGTATGAACCCTAGGCCTTGTTTCCTATCATTGCAATACCGTTTACGCCCACGTTTATCACTTGTTACCTTGCTGTTTTTATATATTCAGATTACAAAAACCTATATCTACTATCCATATTGCACTTGTATTACCATCTCTTCGCTGAACTAGTGCACCTATACAATTTGCCATTGTATTGGGTGTGTTGGGGACACAAGAGACTCTTTGTTATTTGGTTGCAGGGTTGCTTGACAGAGACCATCTTCATCCTACGCCTCCTACGGATTGATAAACCTTAGGTCATCCACTTGAGGGAAATTTGCTACTGTCCTACAAACATGTGCACTTGCAGGCCCAACAACGTCTACAAGAAGAAGGTTGTGTAGTAGACATCAACGCGGATGTACTCCTCTGCCACAATTGGCATGGTCATGTCCCCTAGTTGCGAGATCATCGCACACCACCATCGCCACATCATCTTTAGCCACCACCATGTGCACATCTTCAGCTGGCGCCATCTACTCCTCCTCCTCACTGTCAGAGTCCACCAGAATAGGTTGCACGTCTTCAGACCCGCCATCTGTTGCTCATCCTCTTCATCCCCACTCTCGTTCTTCTCCTCCCCACTTTGCACCTCCTCCTCATCCCAACTCGCATTCTCCTCCTCCCCACTCTGCTCCTCCTCTTTATCTCCATTGTTCTCCTCTCTTCCTCGCTCTCCTCGTCATCGCTAATGATAACCTGCTTAACTCGAGCTGGCACATCAATCTTCATGCCAATGAGGCCTTCCACTGGAGCAGGACCAGGGCGATGACGCGAGTGGTACATGTACCACCTCGCTCGCTGCATCGGATTTGGTGACTTCTCTACCTCGTTCATAGCCTAGAGGAAAATCTGGGTTGGAAGCACTCCATGACCGTCGGGAAACATCCCTTTATTCTCTTCCTCCGTCAGAATCGTGATGAGACCCCTTGCGTGGTCGACGTACGACTGCAGGCTCAGAAACCATATGGAGATCTCCTCCACATCCTTCCTCTTCTCCGCATCTCCCTTGCATAACTTCTCCACGGCAGCATCCCAAGCAGCGACTTTGCTGGACCTCATCGTCAGTGACATGTGGATGGGAGAGATGAGGAAGGGCAAGATGTGGAATGGGGAATGATAGTGAGCTCCTAGGTGTGTTCCTGTTAAACGTGAGGCGAGCTAGTGGATGCGTTCAGTGGGAGCTAAGTCAACATTGCGTTGGTTCAATGTTAAGTGGGTCTAGTCAACAGTGCGTGCACTGCTATGTAGGTTCACAAAGCTCAAAGATTCAGTTAAGTTAGAAAGTTGAAAGTTCAGTTAAGCTCAGAAAGCTCAAAGTTTAGTTAAGTTCAGAAAGCTCAAAGTTTAGTAAGCTATGTTCACTGACAAATAAATTCACATACATCTACTTTCAGATAGCTGACAAATAAATTCAGATACATCAACTCTTTAAACCAAGATACATTAATCATTTCATTCGCTTCAAGATTCATGACACACAAAACAAGATAGCTAACAAATTAATAGTTTAACTATGACACCGCATAATTGCAACTAGAACAAGATAGCAAACAACTTATTGATCAGTCACATCTTGTAGGTCATGTGCATCACAAACAGAATGCAAAACAAGATAGCAATTTTGAACTTCATTTTGCATCTCTCCAATTCCTTGAGAGGAGCAAACACTTCTTCATAGTGCCTTGCTTTCAAGTCAATGACATGAACATCACCATCAGCAATGCTACACTTGGCTTCCATCAAAGATTGCTCCAGCTAATGATTATCCGTCTTCAATTTCCTAACATCGGTCTTCACACAATAAACAACATCCCACAGGTCGCCTAGCAGCTGGCTGACAAACTCGTTATGGGGATCGTAATGCCACTTGAAGTACCAACAGTCCACGCCCTAGGCAAATTTCAAAGAACGGATTTGCGGTGAAGAACTCGAACTATCAAACCGAATCCACCTTGGCTAAGTCAAGACACTTCACCCGCGGTTTGCTGCAGTTGTAGTATCTTCGGCCAGGATTGGCGAGGCTCCACGATATGCACGTTGGCGCCTTCACTTTAAAGTGGCAAATCACGCCAGGCACGTACTGCATCGACGCCTCCTGATAAGCCATCGGCGACTGCCACGGCGACACCATGGACAAGGAACGATGACTGTTGGACGAGCTACCAGATGCCATGGGTGTGCGCCGCAGCGGGAGCTAGGTTCGCTGCCATGACAGTGTGGAGTGGGTGTGCGCCGCGGGGCCTAGGATTCGTTGCCGCCGCGGGGCCTAGTGCAAGTCATCTATTGGCCTGACTAATCTCATCCAGCCTATTCAAATACCGCCCAAAATTCTGTCTAATTGATCCAGTTTTAGACATTTTAGGGGGTTTTAGAGTTGAGGGGGAAATTGGTCCGTGAGGGAGAATTAGGGGATTATACTTTCCTCGTCTAATTTTGTTTTGTGGTCAACCCAAAGCGAGTGCAGGACCTCTCTTTGTCCACCCACAAGGGAGGCCATAGCACGACAAGCCATGTCAGCTTCACGCCGCATCCAGCCGTCCACGCACGACGCGCGAGCATATAACAGAAGAAAGAGAAGCAGAGAGAGATAAGATATTTCGTCCCGGTGGTTGGAGTAAAATACTTGCAGGAAACAGCACCCGAATGAAATATCCACACGAGGCCTCCCTCGCTTCCCATCCCTCCCTCCCTCCCTCGTCCAACGCCGACGAGTCACGCCTCCTCTCAAGTCCACAACTGCTCTCCTCCCAATCTCTTCTTCTTCCGCCCCAAGTCGCCTCACCGGGGATGGAGATCGACGCGGCGGTCCAGGCGAGCAGCGACGGCCGGCTGCGCACCAAGTACGACAACGCCGTCTACGTCGTCCAGCGAGCCTTCGCGCTCTACCCGTACGCCGCTCCATCCCTCCATTTCACTCTCGAGCTGGGGATTCATCGGATTGGCCTAGTGCTGCTGTTTTAGTTCCGTGTCTATTCACCCGGAACCGAAGAATCTGGGATGCGATTGCTCGCCGCGAGCGCCGGCCCGCGCGATCGGGTTTGACTCATTTGACGATCGCGGGTGGCGGCGGGGATACAGCCCGGTTCTGTTGACCGATCAAGCGGGGAGATGGGGGGGGCGGTAGCTGGAGGTGTAGGCATCGGCGGATGGGTAGGTTCCTACTCCGTAGTCCGCAGGAGGATTGAGTTGGGGCAGACTGGTTAGATCTTAAGTTGCTTGCTCTGCGGCTGTTTACCTCCAATGTGCTATCTGTCTCTGTGCGCACTTGTATTTTCCCCTGCCGCAAACGCACCTCTACCTGATAGAGAGGTGGTTGCGTCAGTCAGTAATGGTTTTCATCTCTGCTTTTGCATCCGAAAATATGCTGCGATCTTCACCTTTGAGGCGATCCATGTAATTCAGATTTGCTGGCAGAATAGCATTGTTTAGTCGTTAATCCCAAATAATTGGTGCTGGATTCGCCTATCATAAACTCTCTTTTGTCGGTTCCATTAGAAGATTAGGCCAGTGGTTTATGTGGATGAGTTAACAACCTGTACCCTGAAACAATGGAAACTAGTAGATTGCTCGCGGGAAGATCAAAGGAGTAATGTATTTAGAGGTTTCCGATACTTCTCCAGTTATCACTCAAGTTGCTAAGGGTCACTGCAATCATGTTTCTTTCACGAGGAAAGGGAAATAAATCAGTTAAATCCTTCAGGAGCATAAACACCCATCATATATCATGCATGTCACTGTATCCAGTTTTCTCTCATGATGAAAGGGCCCGATCTAACCAGTATGGACACACTATTACACTATGTTCAAACCACTTGTAAAGCCTGTTCTCAAAATGTATATTAATAGTCTGAAGCTTTTTTGTTCTCCTTGTGGTTTTTAAAAAGGTTTTGTTTGTCCTGTCGCTGGATGCTTGGGTGTTAATCTGGGGATTGAGTACCAAGACTCGTTATGGATATTGGATACTGTTCAAGTCGAAGTCTCTAATTTCCCAGTAATTTCACTTTTGCAGGTTTGAGGAGATTGCCTTCAGCTTTAATGGCGGGAAGGATTCAACCGTAATATCTTACATTCTCTTCTCTTCATCTTTTTTTTTGTATGCCATGGTGATAATTAACATCTGTTTGTAAGTTTTGACAAGATATCAGTGTTTTGTATCATTAGGTACTCTTGCATTTAATACGGGCAGGCTACTATCTTCACAAAACAAGTTCTGGGGACGAAGCTCAAATCAATACTGTTCAAAACTGTCCGCTGCGTACAATCTATTTCGAGACCCCTTGTGCTTTCCCTGAAATCAACTCATTCACTTATGAAACAGTCTCAACGTAAGAACCCACTAGGATTTGTTTCATTCTTTTTGCTATTCTTGAGAAGTGAAATGAAGGATATTTCATTCTATTTTTTCTCCTCTATGCTAGTTATGGTTTGCCACTGGAAACTATCCGATCAGATTTCAAATCTGGTCTAGAAGGCCTATTGAAAGAGAAGTCTACTAAAGCCATTTTCATTGGCACTAGAATTGGAGATCCAAATGCGGTAATTCTGTTGTACCTTGTTCAATTATTCTTCGAGTCTCCGCAAACCTATTATATACAGTACTTGTGCCCATCTCCATTCAGAATTCTCACACTTACTGGTATCTGCGCACCTATTAGTAATTCAGTTTGAAAATATAGGTCGGTCAAGAACAATTCTCTCCTAGTTCGCCTGGCTGGCCTCCTTTTATGAGGGTGAATCCTATCTTGGATTGGTCATACAGGTTTTTCTCCTGATCATGTAAATAATTCAAGCTTGCGTTCCGTAGACTGCTAATCCAAATGTAAGGAGCATTGTTTTTCTGTGACAGGGATGTTTGGTCTTTCCTCTTAACCTGTAAGGTCAAATACTGCAGCCTTTATGATGAGGGGTGGGTTCTTTTCCATTTTCGGACCTTCAATTGTATATTTGCTCTTATGTTTCATCATGTGTAGTCTATAGGTCAAAATGTAGTTTTTTGCACTGCTGTTCTAAAACAAATCTCTAAAAGGAAAGTACTTGGTCTACCTTTTGATGAGCAATTTGCTACTTCTGTTTCTGCACTTCAGCTCATTGTGTAACACCACCTTAAATTTTAAGCCGTTGCAAAGTACTCTTGAGATCTAATTTGAACTTCCTGATTTGTATTGAGTTTTTGTGTGCTTGCCCTCATTGCAGGTATACATCCATTGGGAGCATATATGATACTGTTCCAAATGCACTTCTTAGTGATTCATCTACTGGGAACAGCTTTAGACCGGCATACATGCTATCAGATGGAAGACTTGAAAGAGCTGGGAGAGCGAAGAAGACTAGCAACAAAACGGAAACTAATTCTGTTGCAAGCAATGGCATGAACAATGCTGAGGGAGAGCAAATGATCTCACGTTCGGCTTCAGTTATTGTAGTTGGTGATGAAATATTGTGAGTAATCTCTCATACTTACATGATGCTTAGTCTTGCATTTGCTTCATCCTGGTCTTTTTTATGATCGTTGAAGTTTATGTGATATCTTTGCAAATTCCTTTTCTTCTTTGCCTTGCCTTTTAGATAAATGCTACTCCCTCCGTCCCATAATATAAGAGTGTTTTTTACACTAGTGTTGTTATACTTCCCCAGCCACTTGATGCAAAACAAATTATTGTATAGTAATAAAAGAATCAGGAAAGGATTGTAGCCCATTTGTCTGCCTTAAGAGAATGCGGCTTGATCATTTAACTCAATACAAGTGTAACCAGTTATCCCATAATCCGAAGTATATTTGATACAAGGCTTATTTATTACTGTTAGAAGTGTGTTCCTGTTTCATTTTTGGCTCAGTTTCGTAAACTTCATTGATTATCCTTGATTGATGACCAGGCTTGGGCATTTTTTTTTGTGGATACTGTCTTTTATACACTAAATAGACATTCATTCATTTTTGTGATTCAGGTTTGGCACAGTTGAGGATAAATTTGGCGCAGCCTTGTGCAAGAAGCTTCATGAAATTGGCTGGCGAGTTTCTCATGTCACGGTTGTTCACAATGAAGTAAGTTGTATATAATGGATCGGCTAGCCGTATGTCCTACATCTTTTATATGGTAGCTCAATTGTGCACATATAGGTTGCTGCAGTATTGTTACCAAGTGTACTATTAAGCTCCGACTTTGTCATGTTTCTTTTCATTTAAATCTAATGGACACATAAGTGATTGCATTGCAGATTGATTCTGTTGCCGAGGAAGTCGAACGGTGTAAATCTACTGACGACGTGGTTAGTTTCTGTAGGCTTTTGCATTTTAAACCTTTTCAAGTTTGGCATGTGATGTGATTGATATTGTACAGGTATTTATTTTTGGGGGACTTGGGCCTCTACATTCAGATGTTTCATTGGCTGGTGTTGCAAAAGCATTTGGAGTTCACCTGGTGCGTTCATTAACATTTCCGTGCTGCTAAATGACTTCTTATATTATTAATTCATGCTTGTTTGTTTTGTGTGTATAAATCCTGCTGTTCTTGCACTTGGGTGTGATTTCTGCATTTTGTTTGTTATTTAGCTAAGAAAATATTGTGTGTTGACTGATAGGGTTGCACTATTACTATAGCAAGAAATCATTTTGTCCCAGCACCATCAAATGTAAAAACTGCATATCCATGAATTGTTGTTATATGCCAATGGCTGTTTCATGAATCTCCCCTGGTAAAATGTCATTTCCTTGCATCAACTAACGTTGGCTTTTCATTTATGGAGGCTCCTGATGAAGAGTTTGAGGAGCATCTTAGTCAACTCATAGGGAACAGTTACATTGGTAATCGAAATGAGGTAATCTGGATTTAATCAGATCTATTGAAATTGAATATATATGCATGTGTATGCTTATTCTGGGCTAAGTACAAACTGCAGTTCATAATTTAACTCGTTTCCACTTCTCTTCAGATGGCTTTGTTGCCAGAAGGTATTACCGAATTATTACATCACAAGATGCTCCCATTGCCACTGGTATGTTCTGTTTTCTTGGTGCATTTCTTTTGGATCGGTACTGAAATATTTGGTGCCTCTTTTTTGCCTTTCATAGAGATCTAGATTCTGCAAAACTATCATATGTGGTTCAAAACCTCATTTCCCTTTTGCCACAAGGTTTGGTTTGGTCAACATTTCATGAGAGAACACATTGGACAAAAGAGATGAGAAAATGATATTCAAACCAAATGGTGAAAGGCAATTATCTGGGGAAACAAGACATACTTATGTCTAAAATATTAATCATTGTTACTGAACGTAAAGTCTGGCCTTCAATTAGCATTGATCTGAAAATGCCTAGTCCTACCTGCAAGGAGTGCTCAGATTGCGTTTTAAAACATGCTAGCACACACTCCCTTTTTTCATTTGACTCAAAGATAACTTCCTATGCAGATCAAATGCAAGAATGTGATCATTCTTTCTGCAACTAATGTGGATGAACTGGACATGGAGTGGAATTGTCTTCTGGATACCCAAGAGAGTGGTTTACTGAGGACGAAACCTTTTGTATCAAAACATCTCAGCACTTTACTCCCAGATGTATTCATCTTTGTCTTTTCTAAATATGTTCTTTTTTGTTGTGAATTATAAATCTGTTATTGAAAACTACTATCTCGATTAGTAAATACATCGATGTCCTAGAAAGCGTGCATCCACTTCTGGAACTTTGACTCATAGCATATGTAAAACATATATGTGGGTCAAGTGAAATAGTATTATTAGGTTTGCCGTGAAAAATATTTTTACACCGCAATAATTTTATAAGAAGGGGATCCTTGGCGCAGTGGTAAAGCTGTTGCCTTGACGGGTTCGAGTCCTGGAAACAGCCTCTTGCAGAAATGTAGTGAAAGGCTGCGTACAAAAGACCCAAAGTGGTCGGACCCTTCCCTGGACCCTGCACAAGCGGTAGCTACGTGCATCGGGCTGCCCTTTTTTACTATAATAATTTTATAATCGTTTACTAACATATGAAAATGGGAAGTACCCATCAAAGTTGCATGTTGGAAGCTGTACCTGTGTCCAGACTGCCATGTATTTACTGTTACAAACTCAGAGAGTATTCTACAAGTGCTCTACCGATATTCATGGTTGCAAACTAACTTTGTGTCCACGTAGACCTTTATGTAGAAAACTGCATATGTCTTTAGTGATAATCACTTTATTTCAACAATTTATATTTGACGAAACATTATGTTCATGACTTCCATTGCGCTCTGCTTAACTTATTATTATGTACTCCCTCCGTCCCAAAATAAGTGTCTCAACTTTATACTATGTTTTACCCTTACACTGGGGATTGACTCTACAGTTCCAGTGGTGCCGTCATGGTGGTTACAGTAGGATACTTACATTTGTGTTCGGTATTCAATTTTCTTGTCATTTATCGAAAGTGAACTTTGAGGCTTAAATGTTATAAAGAATATTTCAGTCTTTATCTAATTCGGGTTTGTGGTATGCTTATTCAGGTCAAAATTGCTCCGGTGGTTGCAAAGCTATGCTTGGAGTTTTCTGATGTGTACATAGGTATGATGTCTGTAATAGGAGGCTCTAGTTTAATTATCTAGTTAATCACCAAGGAAAATAGTTCATTTATCTTTACGTTGTAGTCCCATTTGATTATTGTTGATTGACGTTTTGGATATGTAGGGTCTCATCGGATTTCAAGAACGGGTCCGTTGGTTGTGAGTCTTATTGGAAAGGTATCAGTATTACTCTTTGCAGCAGAGTCCTTCCTTTTCCACTAAGCATTCATAAATGTTACTCCCTCTGTTCACTTTTATAAGACCTTGAAGACTTTCAGACAATGTGCAAAACAGTTCATTTTAAGTTGTCTGAAACGACTTACAAAAGTGAACGGAGGGAGTATTTAAAATTCTAGCCGCACGCTAGTGGGGAAAATTGGTGCTCTGTTATATGGGCTCTTGTGTAGGAAATAACGATAGGAGCTGATAGTGTATATTATTACATCCCTTAATATTCTTGCGAAGAAAAACAATCTGTAATCTCGAACCAAGTGTGTATGGGGAGAACTGATTATGTCACGGAACTATGCTATTGACTGCTCTAGCATCCCAAACGGATGACTTCACACAGGACTGATGATAGTATGCTTGACTATGTCGTAGTTTTCTTACAGAATATTTTTTTCTTAATGTCACGATTATCATAGTGGCTTTTGACATAGGACTGATGATAGTATGCTTGGCGATGTCGTAGTATTTCTGACAGAATCTTTTTTTTTTCTTAATGTCAGGATTATCAAAGGGTAGAAGGGGCTGCGGCCAAGCTGTCAGGCAGCTTTGAAGGACTGTTTTCCCAAGTCGACAGTTGCAAATAGGCTGTCAAAGTCCACACACATCCATACTTCTCCCACATTCTTTCTGCTCGAAGTTCTGAAATTGTGCAGATCTAACTGTGCAATGTGGTGCTCAGATGCCCTAAACCACCCAACTACCACTCTGAAGCCCCAGAAATTATTTAGGAAACATACACATTTTGTATTACTATCCATTTAGAAATGAATTGACAAGTGCAGATGCTGAGGGCTTTGGCTAGTAACAACTTTACGACGGTAGCTTTGCATGGGGCTATTTTGACTGGGCTAAGAAACTCTGTTATTTGCGGAACATTAATTGAAGTTGATTATAGCACAGCTTCCCTTATTTGATCCAAGTGTCTGCAATGCTTGATTTGCTGGCGTTTCTGATGTTTTTCTTTTTCTTTTTTGAATCTGCTGGCCCATTAATTACTTGTTCTATGATTGTGTCAGCGCCATCATACAGCTAAAATAAATAAGTACATTACTAAAATATAAATAAATATGTATGGTATGAATAAGAAATACATGGCTAAAATAAAGAACTTGACTGCTCAAATTTGTTTGGAATTACTAACAACTTAAGAGCATCTCTAGCAGACTCTTTATAAGGCGGACCTTTTTTTAGAACATAGACGTCAGGGACGTCCGGCTTTAAATTAATAAAGCCTTCAACTTAGGCAGAGTATCACAACCACAGGACCAACACAGGTCGCCAGACAAAGAGCGATTAGGTTCAGGAAACAGCCGCGAAACGAGCGAATAAAGTGCGTTACAAGGCGCTATCGGCCAAACAAAACGAGCACGCAGGCTCGGATGCTACTAGGACCAAAAGGGGCTGCCCATTCCTATGCGGCAGCCAATGGAGCGGACGACGGAGCTCGAGACTCGGAGTAGACAGAGCGTAGACGACAAATAGCTTGGCGATGGAGATCAGAGTCCTGTTGTCTTCCCAGCGGAGCCCATTGCTGCAAGAACACGATGCATTTGAAGATAACGTCAGCGGGATGCAAGGGAAACACGCCCTCAATAGTAAACTTGTTACGAATATTCCAAATAGCCCATAACATGGCCGCCGCACAAGTCCACATGACCCTATGAGCCGTGCCTTGAACCAGAGACAAGGAAGACACGAGCTCGGATCGGGAGCGTGGATCCCAATCCACCCCCGCGGCCTCACGGACCGCGCTCCAGGCAAAACGAACCAAAGAGCACCGGAAGAAAGCGTGGTCAGCATCTTCCGGGGCCCCGCACAACGCACAAGGACCGGAGGCGGGGCCATTGCGTTTAGCAAGGTTAATAGAGGTAGGAAGGCGATCTTGGCAAAGTTGCCAGAGGAAGACCTTGATCTTGAGGGGGGTTTTAGCCTTCCAAAGCCCCGTGGCCGCCGACGGGATCTGGCCGCGGGAGAGCTCTCTGTATAGGGAATTGACAGAGAATTTGCCAAAGCCCGAAAGCCTCCAAGTGATCGTGTCTGCGGAATCCGACAAGCGGACATCCGCAATCAAAGCCCGAAGGCGATCCCAATCCGCCAACTCTGGCCCCGTTAGTTCGCGCCTGAAATTAATGCAGGGTGGGGAGGAGCTAAGAGCCGAAGCAACCAGTTGGTCGGGCTCGACTGCTATGGAGTAGAGTTGGCGAAACTCCGACCATAAAGGCCGCTGGCCAATCCAAAGATCTAGCCAGAAGCGTGTGGAGCGTCCATTGTTAACCCCAAACTTCGCGCCCCTGGCGAAGAAGGGTTTGAGGGATTGAATGGAGTTCCAAAAGGGTGACCCCCGAGAGGCCGCGTCGAAGAAATCCCCATGCGGGAAATATTTCGCACGGAGGAGGTCGATCCAGAGGCCAGTCTCGCACGGCGGACCTTTATAGTGCGTTTACAGTTCGCGTCTGTCTTCGGATACGGATCAAAAACAGCCAAGGCAAAACAGCAACCGAATATGAACCCGCAAAATTTCAAACCACACGTTCGCGTGATAAATTAAAGTAGTCAATAGAACTACTAGCACTTGATCATCTAAAAAAGTCATACAAAGTAGAATTTTTACAACTAATATTTGAAGAAGGCGCCATCATAACCCTAATTACAAAACTGGGCTCATCGGAGCGGGGGGGGGGGGGGGGATTGCTGCGGCGACGGAGGAGCTCAGTCCTCGTCGTCGGAGACGAGGTCGACTTAGACCTCGTCCTGCTTCTTGGCTACGAGGCGCCACTCTTCCATGTTGGCCGTGAACTCCTGCGCTGCTGCGATCCCCTGCTCGAGGAAGAATCTGTCGATGTCGGCGTCCCGTCGACGGCGCTGCTCCGCCTCCTCCTCCTCCCGTGCAGAGCACGCGACGATGGCGGCCTCCATGATGTCCGCCTCCGTCGGGGGGAGGTAATCCTCCGTCCCGATGACGCCCCGCCGCTCCGGCTCCCTTTTCGCGTGCGGAGCGGCGGGAGCTCCTCCGGCTCTCTTTTGACTGGCATGAGCGACGTTCGCGAGCTCGAGGCATCGGTGGAGGAGCTGCCTGCGGAGGAGGAGCCGGAGGACAGTTCGCGGCGAAGGGGTGCCTACATGCGGTCGTACTCCTCCGTCTCGCAGCGGAGGAGCGATGGCGGCAGCGAGAGCCCGTTGTTGTTGTACCTACGGGCACTCCTTTTCCTCGCGCCGTTGGCGGTGACGCACCGCCTTTGCTCGGGGTCGTCGCCAACGCCGGCGTCGCGGCCCACCAACCACATTCCACGTCACATCGGGAGGGGAGAGGGGGAATTGGAGTTGCCAGCGGCGAGAAATGGTGAGGGGGGTCGGGAATTGCGGCGGCGCGCGGATAGGGTTTTGACCCGTATTTCAGCCGCAAACCCTAACATATACGGTACGATGGGGGGTAGTTTGCAGGCCACTGTAAAAAAAATATGGGTCGTGCGACTATACGGACTCTGGTCTGACCCAAAAAAAAGCCAAACCCGTATAGTCGCCGGATTTTTATGGGCCGCCAATTTTAAAGGGTCTGCTAAAGATGCTCTAACCTTGACCTACCTGTTTTTGACCTGGCAAATACAATGAATACTTGAACTATGGGCACGGCTATTTTAATTTTTCACCCACCACCGCTGGAGACGAGCCAGGAAGGCCATGGACGCCGCTCTTCCCCACTCCGCCGCGACCTTGCTGCACGACCGCGTCACCATGGACGACTGTCGCAATCCCCATCGTACCACCGATTTGGGATCTGCCGCCCCACCGTCCCGCCGATTTGGGATCCATTACCATGTCGATTTTTGACCGATTTAGCTATTGACTGGAGTTTCGCTGCCGTATGATGGCCCGCGCAGCTCGCCATTGTCCTTTGGAGCTGGATTAGTGGCCGTCGGAGCTCCGCCGGCAGCTGTACCACCCTCGCGATCGAGCCAAGCGGCCGCTGCTTCGGTCGACGTCGCCGACTCGGTGCCGCCAAATTTTCGGGCAACACCTGCCCGACATGCGTCATGGAGGCTCTCCTAGGCATTTCACCACCGATGCGGCTACCATCGAGGCTCCGATGAGCAGCCATCCGGTTTCATCCTCCTCGCGCACAAGGTGTTCGACAAAATTTATACAATGTAATTTTTGTTAGCTTATTGCTTTTTTCGTTGTGCACGAAGATGTAGTTTGATGGACTTGTCATGAATCCAATGGTTTATTCAGGTGTACGATGACATTAGAGAGTCTGATACATACAATGATCTTCAAAAAGATGTCATGCAGGAATGATGGGCATGACATGGGCAACAACACCCTTAGTTTTGCCTCTATGTTTCTTGTATTGTGGATGAACTTTATTGTATTGTGTGATGAACATTGTTGTATTTATGTTGCATTTGATGTCATGGATTTGATGAATTATGTAATAATTTGGTGTTCTGGATTGATGAAATTATTGTTATGTTGTTTTGGATTGAATTGAGATGAGTTCTATTTTGGGGTAGTTGTTGGAGCATTAGCGCTCTATTTCAAGGCAACTGTTAAAGATTGACGTTTTTTGATGTCATAAAAATCACTTTTAGATATTGTAAATTTTACTCCAAGCATATTTTGATGCATTCAAATAAGGCAGCTATTGAAGATGCTCTGAAGCAACAACAATCGTGGTGTCAAAAAGTCTTCTCTCCTGCACTACAATCGTGTTTTGGGCACAAAGTTTTTCATACTCGGTTGAAGATGCTCTTGTACATATAAGAGCATCTCCAATGGGCGCGCTATCTTAGCCGCGCGTTGGAAAAAAATGTTTTTTTTACACGCGCGGAGCCGAAAACGGGCGCTCCAGTAGCCGCACAATAATCGCGCACGGGGTATAACGGGTTCAGCACGCTGAGGAAAACGGCATCGCGCGGTGCTTATTTCGTGTGCCTGCTCCCGCGCGCTGGACATTCGTGCGCGAGCTACTAACTGCCGCCAACCTCTCCGGTCGCCCTGCCTTCGCCCCGCCCCGCACCGCCGCCGGCGAAATTCGATCAATGGAAGGTCGCGCGGCACCCCCCAACCCCTCCCTACACCTGCGACCCTCCGCTGCCGCCAACCCTAGCACGGGGTTGAGCTTCGGCTTCACCGCCGGCGCCCCTCCTCCAAGCACCGGTCTCGCGTCGGCCTTTTCATGGCGCCACTGACGACTTCGCAGGGTGGCGTCGCGCTGCCGCCCGCTATGAAGCCACGAGCCCCCGTCTCCAAGCGATTGAATGCGGCGACGGCGATGGCGGCCCGAAAGAAGAACAAAGCGGTGGACGACTCTTCTAGGCGGCTGAAGAAGAAACTTGCAGGCCGTCCGGCCGCGCCTCCGCACAATTTGTTGCGCCCACGGCCGATGCGCACAAGGTGTTTGATGAAATGCCCACAAGGTATGCTTTGACCCCCCCCCCCCCTTTGTTGTTGTTTTTACATGAATGGATACATAAGGATAGCTTAGTTTTCTTTTACATACTTTGTAGTTTCAATGATGACAAAAGGTGTTTGATGAAATGTTCACAAGGTATGATTTCGCCCTTTTTTTGTTGTTTTTTACATGAATGGATACATATGGATAGCTTAGTTTTCTTTTACATAGTTTGTAGTTTCAATGATGACACATGTATGCCAACTATGAGTGTTGGCTCCAACAATGATGCCGTTGTAGATTTTGCGAACACCATCCGAGTTCCCGATGACAATGACGCGCTTGAAAATGGAGAAGAGGAGGAATAATCGTCTTAAGAAGAGGAGGATGATGTGGCATGAATGTTGATGCGCCATTTGTTTGAGTGAACTTTTATCTATCATGAACTTGGTTGGGTGATTTTGAACTATGCCATGCAATTAAACTATGCTATGTTGCTCTAGCTCTTATTTGCACACTTGTTTAAATGTTTGAAAGACCAAGATGGATATGTTTTGATCATATTTGCCAAGCGTCGGCTGCTCGCGCGCGCTGTAAGTTTAGCGCGCCTGCTGGAGCTACTGCGCCGCGCCATATTTTGCAGCGCCTGTTGGAGCAAGCGTCCGGCTACGCGCAAAAAAAGATATTTCGACGCTGGAAAATAAATTTAGCGTGCCGCGCGGTTGCGCCCCTGTTGGAGATCCACTAATAAAGATCAAAGGCAGGGTCTCATATGAAACAATCACAGCCAATTCGCAAAAAAAAAAACACACACACACACACACACACACAGCCAAACCGAAGACGACGAAACGATAGAAAATTCGAAAATCAACAGGAGCGCCTCCTCCGAAACCGAAAGCCCCAAACTAGTCCAAACTAGCCGAGCGGCGGCTATCTCAAATCCAAATCCCGCTCCCCGTCTCTCTCTCTCTCCCCCCTCCGCTCCCCATTTCGTCCACTTCTCCGCCCGCCTCAGATCACAAGCCCTAACCTAGCCGGAGACCAGAGGAGGAGCCCTCCTCTTCCGCCTCCCCCCTCCAGCTGTTGCTGCTCCGCCATGAACAACTTCCACGTCTACGAGGCCATTGGCCGCGGCAAGCACTCGGTAACCCTCCGCCCCCTTCTCCTCCATCTCCGTCGGTCTCGCCCCCTTCTCCGGCCCCGGATCCGCCCGTATCGGACCGGGGCCGGCTCGAATGCGAGGGATTTCTGATTGTTTCTGTGTTTTTTTTTCGGGTGGGGTTGTGGTGCGGAAGACTGTCTACAAAGGGCGGAAGAAGAAAACCATCGAGTACTTCGCCGTCAAGAGCGTCGACAAGTCGCAGCGCTCCAAGGTCCTCAACGAGGTGAGCCAGCCCCTCCTCTCACTCCTGTCCGACCCTCTTGACCCCGCCGCGGCCATTTTGGGGGATATTTTTGAATCGAAGGTTGTGCGGCGTTTGCATTGGTTTAGGAGCGGCTACTTGGTCTGGCGACCTGTGTTCACGTGCTAGTGCGTGTATGTCGTGATTCACATAATTTACTTGATAAAGCCTCCGTGGCTTCGGGTTGAGGCTTGGTACACTGTCAGTATTTGATTAAGTGTCGTTTGCCGAAGCATTTCTGATTTCTGGTTAGTGTTTTGCTTAAGAAATGATGCAGTATGAAGGGGAAACTGCCCCAGGCTAGACGTAACTGTGACTAAGATAACGATAAGCTTGGCGTGCTGTTTTTCTCTTGCCACAAAGTGACACGAATTCTTATTATTCAAGTGCTGGACAAACATGAACTTCCTAATAATTTTGCACATAGTTTGCTTCTCATACCCAATTATAGAAGAGATGTGCCCATGAAGATAGGTTACAACCTGTGCTCACTAATGGATGCTGTTGACCTATTGGCAAATGCTATTCTTTCATCGGGTTTGTACTTAAGTTTTTGTTATTGTCCCTTCCAAGGACCCGTTTTTCTTTTGGATGTGCCTTTGTCTCTCTGAACTGCTCAGGGTAAATATAAAAAAAAGGTAGATAAATTGTTACCAGATAGAGAACCATTCTCAAGTTTCGTAAGCATTCTTAGATGTTCTATCATAAGTTTGATCAATGCTTATGCACATAATTTGTTTATTTTTGCTTTGTTCTGTTGTGCCAATGATGTTTTTGAACTTATCCTTGCAGGTCCGGATGCTTCATTCTTTAGATCACGCTAATGTCCTCAAATTTTACTCTTGGTAAGTTTCCAGGGATTTGTATTGACTTATTGCTTTGGCCTGTGCTAATTCTGCAGTATAGCTTGACAAGTACTTTGCTATTCTTGTTGAGATTATCCTTATTGTTCACTTAACATTTGACCACCCTAGTGCATACCATAACTATATCTTGCTTTTCTCCCTAGGTATGAAACTTCAGCACATTTTTGGCTGGTACTGGAATATTGTGTTGGCGGAGACCTCAAGGGCTTGCTCGAGCAGGTATCTTGCTTATTCTTCTAAACAATGCATGTATTTCTCTAATTTGAAGAAGGGAACACAAAGCATCCACTTGCATACGTTTGTAGCCGATATATTCTGCAGATATCACAGATAAGTGAGAAAAGCTGCACCTAAAATTTAGGAGCTCGGAATATTTGAACTAGAAGTACAAGGAACAAAACTTTACGTTTCATTAGCTTTTACGAAAATTCCACATGAAACTTTATATCACAGCTTGCTAATTGCTCTTCTAAGAGGAATAGATGTTTCACACAATCTTGTTGTTGTTGCTATTTATAATTGTGTACCTTCAATCTGACAACTTGAAGTTGTGAATGCTACTAAAACTATTTTTGCTCGAGAAAACTATTTGTCATTACATTGAAGTATGGTCAGCCCGAACCAGCTGCTTTTCTGATCTTAGTTCTATTTTTTCTTTTATAGCATACTTTGTGTTCATGCATTGAAGTATGAGCTTTAGTCTCGTTTGTGCTCAGCTTGGAAAAGAATTACACAGTTAACTGCTTCAAGATGGAAACTGGAGTGCTGCTCTCATTTTCTCCACTTGGAAACACTCAATGCACGCTGCATATTCTTTGACTCTAAGAAATGCTTGATTTATTTGCTATCCTGATAATGTTGCTCTATTGT
Source organism: Triticum aestivum (assembly GCF_018294505.1). NCBI lineage: Eukaryota > Viridiplantae > Streptophyta > Magnoliopsida > Poales > Poaceae > Triticum > Triticum aestivum. Next base: position 253,617,644 of record NC_057801.1, on the reverse strand, counting down.
TTTTAGTAGTGTGTTATATTGTTGCGGCGCAAAGCTTTTGCGAGTCTGTTTACCAGTACTTGCCTTTCATCCTAGGCAGGCGACCCACATAATTCTCTGTGGTGATTTTTTGCGTTCCAGAGACCTTTTGTGTGAGTAGATATGCAGACCTTCTTACTATATGTATCATCAGTGAAGAGAAAATGCTACCCCATTTTTCTGCTTGCTTGTCATCCTACAAACACGTGTTGATAAGGGCAACCCACACAATTCTCTGTGGTGCTTGTTTGTGTTCCAGAGACCTGTTGTGTGACATATGCAGACTTTTACTATATGTAACATCAGTGAAGACAAATGCTACCCCATTTTTCTGCTTGCTTTGCCTTTATGTATTCTGTCTCATGTCTATTTTTATGCAGGATAAGAAGCTGCCTGAAAGTGCCATGCATGACCTGGCTTACGATCTTGTCAAAGCCCTCGTGTAAAGTTTCTTTGATAACCTCGTTTCAATATATCTGTTGTGTTATGGGTGGACTTTGATTGACTGAAAACATGTTGGGTGTTAGGTTCTTGCATTCACAAGGAATTATATATTGTGATCTGAAGCCATCTAACATCCTACTTGATGAGTTTGGATGCATGAAGGTAATCAGTAGACCACTGTGAAATATGTAAATACAGTAACAGCAAAGGAATAGAAAATTGCTGGGAGCTAACAGTAATTTCCCCTTATTGTTCTAGCTGTGTGATTTTGGATTAGCAAGACGTTTAAAGGACATCGAGAAGACCGACCCTGGAGATGTGAGGTCCCATTTCCTTTTCTTTAAGCATTTTATTTTGTTTGGTTTTATCTCATTTTAATGATTTCCTTCGGTTTGAACACATGTCCTTTAGGTGCCACAACCTATGAGGGGGACACCATGTTACATGGCTCCTGAGTTGTTCCAAGAGGGAGGGGTCCACTCATATGCTTCTGATTTCTGGGCTCTTGGTTGTGTGCTATACGAATGCTATGTAGGAAGACCTCCTTTCGTGGGCCGTGAATTTACCCAGTTAGTCAAATCCATACTTTCAGAGCCTGCACCACCTTTACCTGATAACTCGTCAAGGTCTTTCCAGAATCTGATCAACTGCTTACTCATGAAAGACCCAGCTGAAAGACTACAGTGGTCTGAACTATGTGCACACAACTTCTGGAGAAACAGTATGCCAATGATTCCGCTACCTCCTCAACCTGCCTTTGACAACATGGTTGGACTTCCCACTACACCATATCTAGCTGAGCGAAATGGGGATAAACCGTCCAGACAGCTGACGCCACCCAAGACTCGTGAACACCTACGCAAGAAAGATGAAAATTCTGCCAAGGTGTTCACGACCCCTGTTAAGAATGTGCTAACTGGTAAGAGAAATAATGCAAAACCTTGTAAGGCTGATGGTTTGAAGGGTGTAAATGTCCTTAGAATGTCTCGCATAGCTAAGAAAAATTTGCAAAGGGAAAAAGACAAGGAGAACTACAGGCGTCCTCCCACAGAAACAGATGAAAATGAGGCTGAAGTTAAGATAGAAAATAATGACATGGAGCTTGATTTTGGTGAAAATCCAGAAGGCGATGCACCTGATGATAATGATGGATCAGATAATGCTGGATCCACAGCAGATGAAAAGCATACGACCGAAGGAACTGATGGAAATGAAGAGAACTGCATAAATCAGGTGGATATGCTCACGGATGAGTGTTCTGTTAAGCCTGATACCATGTTGAAAGCTGAGCAGAACTGCTCAGAGAATCCTGATGTGGTGGCCACTCCACCTAGTTTCTGTATGAGGAAAGCACGTCCGAAGATAACTTCTGGTGCTGCAACGGGTTCTGAGCCGTCTAACATCTTTGAAGCATTCTGGCATCCAACAGATCTTGCTGTTAAACCAGTTATGCCCAGTAAAAAAGGAGATAAGGCTACCGAGACTGTCACTGTGCTTCCTTTTGAAGCTCTCCCTGCTGCTGATTACATCAGGTTACCACGAGAACAGATGAATGCATTCCATAGCCAGATAATTCAGAGTTTGAGTGGATCTTTTCAGGTTTCAGAAAAACAGAATATCATCAGATACCTGGAGTTGTTAAGCATGAACTCTGATGCTGCAAATATAATCACTAATGGCCCAATTATGTTATTGCTTATAAAAATGCTTCGACTATCAAAAACTTCAGTCTTGCGTGTCCAGGTTGCTTCACTAATGGGACTGTTGATACGCTACTCCACTATCCTTGATGCAGAGCTAGCTAGTTCAGGAATTGTTAATGCCTTGTCAGATGGCTTAAGGGACCGGCATGATAAACTGAGGAGATTCTGTATGGCAACACTTGGAGAATTACTGTTCTACATATCAACTCAATCTGATCAGGATAGCAAAGAAAGCAATGCCCAAGAATCTCCTATGAAGGACAACAAAGCTGGTTCTTTGTGGCAGGTTAGAAACTCCAAATGAAAAATATGCTCTACATGTTTATTTGCATGTCAGTGGTTGATTTACCTGGACTTACCTTGTAGTATTACCCTATACTGCATCACGTTGTGAAAAGAAAAGTTGTGGCGGTAAGATACTGGGAATTACTCCCTCCGTTCCTAAATATTTGTCTTTTTAGAGATTTCAAATGGACTACCACATACGGATGTATATAGACATATTTTGGAGTGTAGATTCACTCATTTTGCTCCGTATGTAGTCACTCGTTGAAATCTCTAGAAAGACAAATATTTAGGAACAGAGGGAGTAGATTCCAACATCTTTAGTAGTTGATACTGATTCGTCTATAGGAGCATATTCTCTTTGCCCACCGTAATGTACTGAAGTAGAAATTTATTAGAAGTTGAAACTATATTAACTGCAAGAACTAAATCCACACATAAACATAGTTCAAAAAAGCGCTAGGCGTTAATTGTGTGTTTTGCCACTGCCTTGCACTTTACTGACCAAAGCGCATGCTTATGCGCAGTTATGCACAGATTAAGCGTAGTTATGCGCAATGCGTTTTGCCAACACCTAGAGCCTAGGCGCGCTTAAGCGCTTGCTTAGGCGCGCCTTTTATAACTATGCACATAAACATAAACCAGTGTATAGCCCACACTAGATATTTTACTGAGTTTTTTTTTGAGAATTTAGTGAAGTAGAAATTTATTAGAAGTTGAAAGTATATTAGTGAGTTTATTTTGAAATATTTATAGATAAAGTTTGCGTTTTAGACATAGAGTTGCAAAGTTCATATGTTGTTGAAGTGGATAAACAAATTGAAATGTTAAATTTTGGTACATTAGTGTTTTAGCATAGTTAAGGCAATTACAACGGTCACATCTTTTGGGAAGTTACAAACTAAATTTTATAAGAAGACATTATTTTAAGGGGTGTTTCTTTCCACGAAGAGACATTTTTTCACCAAGGGACATGTTTTCCATAAGAAGACATTCATTGACCAAGGGATGTGCCTTTCAACTAAGGGACATGACTGTTTGTAGGCCCAACTGTTAAGATCTAAGACTTGATTGATCCTCAATATAATCCAACGACTGCAATTTCAGGGGTGACGTGGCTTAACGTGGATGCTGCATTAGGAGTCAGTTTTAGATTAAAGAGGGAAGGGATATGCCTAGATAGTAGATACCGACTTCACGTTCCAATACATGTTCTTTTCTTTATTCATGTGTCTAGGCACAAGTCTATTATGAATGTGTGCGTTGAGCTTTTGCAGTTATTATAAGTACATAAAAGAGTATGTATTGGAACATGAAGATATATAATATATATAAATATCTTAATTGTATGTGGTCATGTAGCCTAGATATACATATGAATGGCTCCTTCCTTATTTGCAGCTACAAATTCAAAGTACTGTCTTCTCATGATTTAACTTGGCAAACTGTGCAGGTCCCTAGTTCTGTAATCGCACTGGTGTCATCTATCTTGCGTAAAGGGGAAGACGATCTAGCCCAGCTTTATGCCTTACGGACAATTGATAATATATGTAGCCAAGGAACAGATTGGACATCACGGTTTGCTTCCCAAGATGTAATTGGTCACCTTTGCTACATCTATAAAGCAACTGGGAAGCAGGAGAATACAAGGCTTATTGCAATTTCTTGTTTGAGCCGCCTAGCTCGATTCAGTTCGTCATGTACTCATTTAATACTGGAGAAGCTAACATTTAAGGATATTGCATGCACACTCCTCAAGGGCAATCCACGTGAGCAACAGATAAGTCTGAATCTTCTGAACTCGGCATTAGGGAACAGTCATATCATACCAAATATGAGCCGCTATATTCTGTCATTAACCGAGGAGAAACAGTTGGTCCCTGGACTTATTTCTCTGATAGAACAGGGAACTGACATTCTGCGTGGGAAAGCCCTTCTATTTGTTGCTCTTCTTTGCAAGAACAGTCGAAGGTGGCTTCCACAATTCTTTTGCAATGCAAAGCTACTATCAGCAGTCGATAGATTGGGAAAGGAGAAGGATGGTTTCATTCATCAATGTACAGAAGCATTTGTTCAGTTAGTTGCTTCGTTGGTCCCAGGCATTCTTGACACTGTATCCAGTGATATACAGCAGGTCATGGGTGGCAAACGTCATGGACCTATTACTGCTTTAACTGGACGTGCTCATCCAAAGAGCACAATTCATTTGTTCCCTGTCATCCTTCATCTTCTTGGGAGTGTATCCTTCAATCACAGAGTTGTGACAAGTCAAGTATTGCTCCAGTTGGCTAATCTTATGAAGATATTGGAGACACCATTTCAGGTATGGCCTTTAACTATCTGGACCCAACCTGATGAGAAAATTTGGAGACCATTCATTATATATTTGTACTGCAATGTCTAAAATAAACTCATCCTAGAGTTATTGTTGTTTTGCCTTAACAGTCTTTGCATTACGCAATGTGTTCACTATACTCCTGTCTTTTGTGATATAATTTGTGTACACTTTATTGTACTTCCAGGCTCGGGATGATTTCCAAATGACATTGCTGAGGGTTCTTGAGGCAGCTACGGAGGAGCCTTCTGTTATACTTAGGGAACACACAATATTCACAAGTCGATTCCTTCCAAGCTTATCCATCTTATACAAGGGCAATAAAGATTGTGATGCCAGATTCCTGTGTTTGAAGATACTGTCTGATGTGATGATTGTGATCTTCAGTGATTCTTCATTGACTGCAGACGAACAATGTTTAGCTGACCTGAAAACAATCTCTCACAAATATTTTCTCCCAATGTACCCTTCATTTGCAGAGGATGAAGATCCAATACCTATGTATGCACAGAAACTTCTAGTAATGCTGATGGAACATGATTGTGTTAAGGTATCTGATATCCTGAATGAAGCGACAGTATCCCAGTGCTTTGAATTCTTGCTTGGAGATCTTTCAAATGCAAACGTAAGCAATGTCAAGCTTTGTTTTGCTCTGGCATCTGCTCCCGACATGGACTCCAATATCCTTTCGCAGCTTCAAGTTGTCAGAAGAATAGGGAATCTACTTGAGTTTGTGACTGCCAAAGATATGGATGATTTCCTGGAACCAACCTTGGAACTCTGCAGAGCTTTCATCATCCGTGGCACCGGCAGCAACAGAAGTATCGTCCTCACCAAAGAACCTGCGCTCCTTGTTGATAGCGCCTTCAGCATGAGCATTGCTGTTGATCAACAATCTTGCATCATTGACATATGCGACCTTGGTGGCAGTATGGGTATATTTCTGGAGGTGGTTGGAAATTCAGATCCACAGATAAGCGATTTGGCGTCAGATTGCGTGGTGTTGCTACTCAAGGCAGCACCTCGAGAGGCCACAATGGGCTTACTGACAAATCTTCCTAAATTGAGCGCGCTTGTGGACTCGTTGAAGCATGGCGCCCCCCTGCCGCTGACTCGCCTGCTATACAGCCTAGCATTCTCTTGTAGGCAGTACCTAACCCAAGGAATGATACTCTCAATATCAGTGCCAGCTCTGATGCGAGTAGAAGCGCTTGTCTCGTCTTTCAAGGGCTCACAGGATAGCTGCCTTGCTGATGCTGCTTCGTGTGTGGGTGCTGAACTGCAGCGCCTACCTCGCTGTGGTTGAGCAGAGATGTGGTGAAGGAGCCCGTCAGTTGGCTGCCATTGCATAAGTGATCTTATAATAGGTCGGTCTTGGCTTGGTTTGGTATTTCTGGCGCCAAGTGTATGAGCAGGGCCATTGCCTCTATCATCGTAGGGCATGGTGCTGGCCTCGGTTGCTACTGTCCGGCACGGGAGGTGCTGTCCGTGCGCAGCACACCGTTACATGCTATCTAATCTTTATCCGCGATGATGTGGGGCTGCTGTATATAGTACTTTAGGCCAAATCTGTATTTGCCTTGCCAGTTTTGGTTGGCATGTAGGTTTTCAGTTCCATGCAATTCCCTAGTTGCACATCATGATCATGTATACAACAATACACTGTCTTATTTCCGTTACCAAGCAAGTGCTCGAAATTTCCATCGTTCAGATCTCTGTATGAAGTAAAAGCAACTTTTGCTTCAGTGTCTATAATGAAGTATGCAATTTATCTGTGGTTGGGTTTTGCCGGGCAATAGCAACACAATGATGTCACAAGAGTTCAGTTTTCATGTTTGATCATTTGTGGGTATTATTGGCTTCCCCTGCGTGGGCAGTGGAGCAGAGGCGACGAATAGTTCAGACTTTGACCATATCCTTCTGGCCAGTCAATCTCTTCTGGTAGTCATTACTACCTTTCGGCTCTCGAGGGGCGTTTTCCCACGCGTTTCACATGATGTGGACGCATCACAACAATCACAAGTCATCACTCACAGGCAGGCCGGGAATCCAAAACGAAATTTTTTCCGCCTGAAAGTGCCTTTTTTGCTCCCGGCGCTCCCCCCCTCCCGTCCCTTCCCGCCGCCCGCCGTGCGCCACTCCGGCGCTGGCGTCCACCACTCCGTGCCGACGGTCATTCCGACCCCGGCAGCCACCTCTCAGGCCTCTCCTCTCCTCCCTTCGTGCGGCGGCTCGGGGGGGGGGGGGGGGGGGGTTCATGGCCGACAGTCCGGCCTCCGTCTCGTCGGCGTTCCCTAGGAGCTCGGAGCGGCCGGTGGTCTCCGGCCTCGGGCTTTCGGAGAGCTCGGGTGCGGCGGCCTCTGCTGGAGCGGCGTCTGGGGAGGCGGCGAGCGCCCCCCGTCCGGAGGTGCCGTTCGTCATGCCGAGGCCTTCTAGGCGCGAGCTCTGGCGCCGGAGGCAGGCGGAGAGAGAGGTCGCGTCTCGTGTCGCTCCGGCCCCCATGCGCCGGGAGATCTCGCCGGATATGGACAGCAAGTGCTTCCGTTGCCTCAAGGAGGGGCACTTCAGGAACGACTGCACCAACCCCATGGTTTGCTTTCGATGCGGTCAAGAGGGACATCCTTCCAGGGAGTGCAAGCGGCCGCGCAACCCCTCGTCGGAGGACGAGCTGCGGCGGCAGGCTCTGGCCAAGGTGGCTCGTCGCGAGCAAATCGCGCTGAGAGACAGGGCCTCGCTCGTCAGATCCCAGACCCCCCCGCCTCCGCCTCCTCGCTCCGACAGGGACTGCGCGCCGGTGTGGCCTCGCCTTTCGCCGCCCGGCCAGGATCGCGGCCTGGACCGCGAGCTGGGGTGCCCTCGCCTCGCGTCGGCGGGATCCCAGCGGGTGGAGCCGGAGGAGGACCCTGCAATGGGAGAGCTCTGTGTGGTCAGGCGGGGCCGGACGATGGCGGATTTGGAACAGAGGCTGAGATTCGCCATGGTGGCCTATGTGGCCGGTGCGCGCCACGACGTCGAGCTCGAGTTCGTGCTTAAAGCTCTGGAGGAAGAGCTCGACATTCAGCCGCAGTGGGTCTCAGTTCATCGATATCGTCCTGAGGATTTCCTGGTCGTCTTCGCTTCCGTAGAGACCAGGAACAGAGTGAGCTCGAGGCCGCCGCTCGTGCACCGTGGGGTTAAGCTGTTCTTCAGGCAATGGACAAGGCAAGCGCATGCCGTCCACTCCATCTTCTGCCAGAAAGTGTCGCTTGTGTTGGAAGGCATCCCGCCCCATGCTTGGGAGAGAGAGACCGCCGAGGACCTGCTGGGGTCGGCATGCCTGGTGGACACCATCGCGCCGGACACGAGTTCAAGGAGAGATCTTTCCGCTTTCAGGCTCACTGCCTGGACGGCAAACTACGAGAGCATTCCGACGCTCCGCTGGCTGGCGGTGCCCGAGCCAGGACTGGTGGCGCCATTGTTCGAGCCCACCATGCTGCAATACAAGGTGTTGATTCACATTGAGGAGATCAGGGACTTTGGAGAGTTCATGGAGCCGCCATGGTCGGTGCCGGTGTCCTCAGACAGTGGTCAGAGCGGCCTCCCAAGCCCCGATGGTGGTGGCAGCGCTGGTGGCGGAGGAGGCGCGGCCTTCCGTCCCCACTGGCAGTTTGGCACTAGGGATCTGCGCGGTGGAGGCGCGGCCGGTTCTTCCCGGTGTCGCGGTGGTGCGGGTGATGGGGTTATGTACCTAGGGTAGGGTCATGGACCTGATCCAAGTAACTTACCCCAAGACATCCTTAGAAGAGGTCGCCTTCCAGTCGACCAATGAGGACTCACTCGACTGGTCTGAAGGACTCGACCACGAAGACTCACTCGACCACCAGGAGGTCAAGAGGCACTCTGCACTGCAACAGCCTGTAATCAAGTAGACTTTATGATAGTAAAGGCACTTTATGTGGGGCGTTACCAGTAACGCCCCAGACTTAACTCACCTTAAACCCTCTCCTACGTGGGCTGGCTGGGGTCCTGGCGCACTCTATATAAGCCACCCCCCTCCACAGGCAGAAGGGTTCGGCACCTTGTAGCTCATATACTCATAATCCACTCGACCGCCTCCGGGCTCCGAGACGTAGGGCTGTTACTTCTTCCGAGAAGGGCCTGAACTCGTACATCCTTTGTGCTTACAACCTCTCCATAGCTAGGACCTTGCCTCTCCATACCTACCCCCCACTCTACTGTCAGGCTTAGAACCACGACAGTTGGCACCCACCTTGGGGCGGGTGTTTTAGCGATTTTGTGGAGAAGTTGCGATTCTTCCGAGTACTTTCATCATGGTGTATGCTGGAGTTTTGGTCGAGGGTCAAGAGATCCGTCTCGGCACTCTCACCTTCATCGCCGACGACTCCGCATGGCTCCAGGAGGCTCCACTCGACGTAGATGCGCTCCCCGTCCGCGGTGCGACGCATTTTCGCGCATGTGTCCGCGGCGTTCTGCTGCGGCAACCGTCGACCCAGTATCGGTCGGCTCCTCCATCGTCCACCCTCTCGGTCTCCCGCCAGCGCAAGCGCTCGGGCCGGTCGAGACTTCAGCGATGGGTGAGGCACGCAGTGGCTCGCCAATCGGCCACCACCCAAGTTGCGGCAATCGAGCCCGAAGAACCTCTCTACGGCTTGTTCGACCTGTCGACTGGCTCCATAGAGACTGCATCCGAGTGCGGTAGCAGTGATCCAGCGGCGGAAATCTTGATGGTCGATGGGCCCCACAGTCCCCCTGGCTTCGCCCGTGGTGGTGGAGCAGATGACGGCGGCGACCCTACGCGAGGCTACGAAGAGTACCAACCCGAGCCACTCGACTCTCTGCAAAGAGAGGAACTTCGCCGCAGGAACGAGGATCCCCTGCGTATTCCCATCGCAGGAGAAACCCCCGAGGCTCGTGCCTTGGAGGAGGCGCGCCTGGCCAATTTGGCCGAGCGCACTCGACTGGAGAACCTTCAGCGAGCACTCGACGAGCGCGCGTGGCAACGAGTTCCCGACACCAGTCGACGTCAACTCTTCCCGCCGACTCAGGTATATCGAACCCCAATTCAGAATTTAGCAGCTGCGACCCGTATAGCAGAGTCCATTCAGCCTTCGCAGTCGGAAGCTGGCAGAGGTTTGCTGCAGATCAGGGATCTGCTCCGGGCAGCAGGAGATCAGAATTCAGCCGTGTCTCAGTCGCGCAACAGAATTCACAGTCGATCCGTCACTGTGAATACGGTTCAGTCGGCTCACAGCCCCAGATCGCCTCCGCGGCGCGAAGGGCGCGAGAATCGGCAAGATCAATATGGCGACAGACTCGACCGAGATGATAGGCGTCGAGTGCCCTATTCCCCTCCGAGGGGTGGGTCTTACGCTCCTCGGCAGCCAGATGATAGGCGTCAGTATAGTACAGGGCGTAGGGTTCCAGTTGACCCCAGAGAGCCAGGCTTCGACGCGCGATCCATTATCGTGCAAGGGTTGGTCGACCGGAACAGAGCCCATCGAGGTGCACTCGACAGAGATGTACCCACAAGCAGTCGAGTGCATGTTTCTGGTCCTGAATGTTTCAGCAGAGCTATCAGAGCCGCAGTTATCCCTCCCAATTTCAGGTTGGCAACAGGAGTCAGCAAGTTCACTGGTGAGTCTAAGCCTGAAACTTGGCTTGAAGACTACCGAGTGGCAGTTCAGATTGGTGGTGGGAACGACGAGGTGGCCATGAAGCATTTACCCCTCATGTTGGAAGGTTCTGCCAGGGCATGGTTGACTCAATTACCTCCTAGCAGCATTTACACTTGGGAAGATCTGTCCCGAGTGTTCGTCAGAACGTTTGAAGGGACTTGCAAGCGACCAGCTGGATTGACAGAGTTGCAAGTCTGCGTGCAGAAAGCTAATGAGACTCTCAGAGAGTATATTCAGAGTTGGATCACTTTGCACCACACTGTGGAAATGTCTCTGATCATCAGGCAGTCTGCGCCTTCAAAGACGGCGTCAAGAACAGAGAACTGAGTTTGAAATTTGGTCAAACCGGTGACATGACCTTGAGTCGGATGATGGAGATTGCTACCAAGTACACCAACGGCGAAGAAGAAGACCGACTCCGAAGCGGCAAGCACAAGCCGAGTCAGTCGGAAAAGGGAAACACCAGTCGGAAACAGAAGCGGAAGGCTGAACCGGCAGCTCCTGGAGAGGCTCTGGCCGTGACTCAAGGAAAGTTTAAGGGGAAACCAAAAGGATCCTGGAACCCCAAGAAGGTAAAGGATAAAGAAGGGAACGATGTGTTGGATATGCCATGTCACATTCACACGAAGAAAGACGAAGAGGGGAATATCATTTACCCAAAGCACACCACTCGCCAATGTCGACTCCTGATCCAGCAGTTTCAGGGAAAATAGTCTAAAGACAAGGAGAAGGAGTCGGACAAGGCCGAAGACAAGGAGGACAGTGAGGGAGGATATCCGCATATCAACTCCACTCTGATGATCTTTGCAGATGTAGAAAGCAGAAGTCGACTGAAAGTGATTAACCGAGAGGTGAACATGGTTGCCCCAGCAAAGGCAAATTATCTGAAGTGGTCTCAAACACCCATCACATTCGACCAATCTGATCACCCGACTCATATTGCCACCCCTGGGAGGCAAGCTTTGGTGGTCGATCCAGTTGTCGAAGGCACTCGACTGACAAAAGTGCTGATGGATGGTGGAAGTCGGCTGAATCTGTTATATGCAGACACATTGAAAGGTATGGGCATTCCGATGTCCCGACTGAGCACTAGTAACATGAGCTTTCATGGAGTTATACCAGGGAAGAAGGCCGAGTCACTCGGCCAGATAGCTTTGGACGTGGTGTTTGGTGATTCGAAGCATTTTCGCAAAGAAAAGTTGACGTTTGAGGTCGTGGATTTTCAAAGTGCATATCATGCCATTTTGGGGAGACCAGCCTATGCACGATTCATGGCTCGACCATGTTACGTGTACCTCAAATTGAAGATGCCCGGCCCCAAAGGAGTGATCACTGTCACCGGTGATAGGAAAAAGGCAGAGGAGTGCTTTCAGAAGGGCTCCAAGATTGCTGATTCCCAAGTGACAGCGGTTGAGTTCGAGGAGTACAAGCAAAACGCAGATCCGAGTGATTTGCTGCGATCGAAGAAACCCGCTACAGAGTCTGTATTCCAGTCGTCTGGGGAGACGAAGCCTGTTCATATTCACCCGACCGACCCCGATGCAGCTCCGACCCGCATCTCCACAACACTCGACCCAAAATAGGAAGAAGCGCTCATCCAGTTCCTCCGTGAGAACTGGGACATTTTTGCATGGAAGCCCGCTGACATGCCAGGTGTTCCCAGGGGACTGGCTGAGCATCGCCTAAGAGTCGACTCGTCTGCAAAACCAGTCAAAGAGCATCTTCGGCGGTCCGCCGTCCAGAAGAGAAAGGCCATTGGTGAAGAAGTGGCTCGACTGTTGGCGGCAGGATTTATCCGAGAGATATACCACTTCGAGTGGCTCGCTAATGTCGTCATGGTTCCTAAGAAGGACAAGTCGCTCCGAATGTGCATTGATTTCAAGCACATCAACCGGGCCTGCCCGAAAGATCATTTTCCTCTCCCTCGCATAGATCAAATTGTTGACTCGACCGCGGGATGCGAGAGGTTGTCTTTTTTAGATGCTTACTCCGGGTACCACCAGATCCGTCTGTACGGGCCCGATGAGGTAAAAACAGCTTTCATCACTCCATTCGGGTGCTTCTGCTATATCACCATGCCATTCGGCCTCAAGAATGCCGGAGCCACATTTATGCGAATGATTCAGAAGTGTCTACTCACTCAAATCAGTCGGAATGTGGAAGCTTATATGGATGATATTGTTGTCAAGTCACGAAAAGGTTCCGACCTGCTCGCTGACCTCGCCGAAACATTTGCCAACCTCAGAAGGTATGATATCAAGCTCAATCCATCAAAGTGCACATTTGGAGTTCCTGGTGGCAAGTTACTCGGTTTTCTCGTTTCCGAACGGGGAATCGACGCTAACCCAGAGAAGATTGGCACTATTCTCCGAATGAAACGCCCTGTGCGAGTGCACGATGTCCAGAAGCTTACTGGATGCTTGGCTGCATTAAGTCGATTCATCTCACGACTCGGTGAAAAGGCACTGCCTCTTTACCGACTGATGAAGAAGGCTGACAAGTTCGAGTGGACTCCAGAAGCTGATGCAGCGTTTGCCGAGCTAAAAGCTCTGCTCTCCACCCAGCCGGTGCTTGCTGCTCCAATCAGCAAAGAGCCTCTGTTGCTCTACATCGCAGCCACAGGACAAGTCGTCAGTACTGTGCTAACGGTCGAGCGGGAAGAAGAAGGAAAAGCTCTCAAAGTTCAGCGCCCAGTGTATTATTTGTCTGAAGTCTTGACTCCATCCAAGCAGAGATATCCTCATTATCAGAAGCTTGTGTATGGAATATACATGACCACAAAGAAGGTTGCTCATTATTTCTCTGACCATTCCATCACAGTCGTCAGCGACGCTCCACTATCAGAGATTTTGCACAACAGAGATGCAACTGGTCGAGTGGCCAAATGGGCGATTGAACTTCTTCCCCTTGATATCAAGTTTGAGGCAAAGAAAGCCATTAAGTCCCAGGCAATAGCAGATTTCCTCGCCGAGTGGATTGAACAGCAGCAGCCGACTGAAGTTCACTCGGAGCATTGGACCATGTTTTTTGATGGCTCTAAGATGTTGAATGGTTCCGGTGCTGGGGTTGTCCTGGTTTCCCCCAGAGGAGATAAGCTCAGATATGTGCTCCAGATTCACTTTGATTCCTCCAACAATGAGGCAGAATATGAGGCCCTCCTATATGGGTTGCGCATGGCCATTTCACTCGGCGTCCGTCGCCTAATGGTCTATGGCGACTCGGATTTAGTGGTCAATCAGGTGATGAAAGAGTGGGACGTGAGAAGCCCAGCCATGACTGGATACTGCAGTGCAGTGAGGAAGCTGGAAAAGAAGTTCGAGGGGTTGGAGCTCCATCATATACCCCGACTGAAAAATCAAGCAGCTGATGATCTAGCAAAGATAGGTTCCAAGAGAGAAGCCATTCCGAGTGGTGTGTTCTTGGAGCATATACACACTCCGTCAGTCAAAGAAGATCCTTTCACCGAAGAAACTCCGCAGCCCAAGAGTGCCACAGATCCGACTGAAGTTGAAGTCCCAGCGGTGGTCGACTTGATCATGGAGGTTTTGGTGGTCATTCCCGACTGGACGATTCCGTATGTTGCATATATCTTGAGGAAAGAGCTTCCGGAGGATGAGGAAGAGGCTCGACAGATCGTCCGTCGATCTAAGGCCTTTACCGTAATCAAAGGACAATTATACAGAGAAAGCGCGACTGGAGTTGGTCAGAAGTGCATAACACCAGAAGAAGGTCGACTCATCCTCAATGATATTCACTCGGGGACCTGTGGTCATCATGCGTCCTCTCGGACCATCGTGGCCAAAGCATACCGAGCCGGATTTTACTGGCCCAAGGCGAATGAGATGGCAAAAGAGATAGTGGATAAGTGCGAGGGATGTCAGTTCTACTCGAATATGTCGCACAAGCCTGCGTCAGCTTTGAAGACCATCCCACTCGTCTGGCCTTTTGCAGTTTGGGGGCTGGACATGGTCGGTCCTTTGAGAACAGGACGAAGCGGCTTCACGCATGTACTGGTGGCAGTCGACAAGTTCACCAAGTGGATCGAGGCTAAACCAATCAAGAGCCTTGACACCGGTACTGCTGTTAGCTTCATCAGGGAACTAATATTCAGATATGGAGTCCCGCACAGCATCATTAATGGGTCGAACTTTGACTCAGAGGAATTCAAAGCTTTCTGCGACTCCCAGGGCACACGGGTCGACTACGCTTCAGTCGCCCATCCGCAGTCGAATGGACAAGCAGAGCGAGCTAATGGACTGATTCTTAAGGGATTGAAGCCTCGACTGATGCGTGATCTCAAACACGCGGCTGGAGCTTGGGTCGATGAACTTCCCTCTGTACTCTGGGGACTGCGGACCACACCTAATCGGTCGACCGGAAGAACTCCATTCTTCTTGGTCTACGGAGCTGAAGCGGTCTTGCCGAGTGATCTTCTTCATAATGCTCCCCGAGTTGAAATCTACAACGAAGCAGAAGCTGAACAAGCGCGGCAGGACGCAGTCGACCTTTTAGAGGAAGAAAGGGAGATGGCTCTGATCCGGTCGACCATCTACCAACAAGATCTGCGCCGTTTCCACGCCAGAAATGTGAGAGGTCGAGCCTTCCAGGAAGGAGATTTGGTTCTCCGAGTGGATCAGCACAAACTACACAAGCTTGCTCCTTCTTGGGAAGGCCCCTTCATCGTCACTAAGGTCCTCCACAATCGGGCGTACCGTCTTTACAACGTCGAGCATAATATCGACGAGCCCCGAGCTTGGAACGCGGAGCTACTCCGCCCATTCTACACTTAAGTTTTATCATTCGGATGAGTTGCAATAAAGTACTTTTGTAGTTCATGGACCTCAAAATAATAGTGTCATAGTTCCTCCATAATATCTGTCACTTTTTATTTTTGTCCAATGAAATTCCCCTCAGTGGGTGACTTAGCTGCGAATCCGTTTCGCCTAAGTTTGTAAAAATCCTACCGAGTGGTGAGCCAGACTCCCACTCGGAGGCTTAGCTGCGAATCCGTTTCGCCTAAGTTATCAAAATCCTACCGAGTGGTAAGCCAGCCTTCCACTCGGAGGCTTAGCTGCAGCCTCGTGCTCGTCTAAGTTATCAAAATCCTACCGAGTGAAGAGCAACCCTCTCACTCGGGGGCTTAGCTGCAGCCCTGTGCTCGCCTAAGTTATAAAAATCCTACCGAGTGAAGAGCAACCCTCTCACTCGGGGGCTTAGCTGCAGCCTCGTGCTCGCCTAAGTTATAAAAATCCTACCGAGTGAGGAGCAACCCTCTCACTCGGGGGCTTAGCTGCGGTCCAAGCACTCGCCTAAGTTATCAAAATCCTACCGAGTGAGGAGCAACCCTCTCACTCGGAGGCTTAGCTGCAGTCCAAGCACTCGCCTAAGTTATAAAATCCTACCGAGTGTGGAGCAACCCTCTCACTCGGAGGCTTAGCTGCAGCCCTGTGCTCGCCTAAGTTATAAAAATCCTACCGAGTGAAGAGCAACCCTCTCACTCGGGGGCTTAGCTGCAGTCCAAGCACTCGCCTAAGTTATAAAAATCCTACCGAGTAAAGAGCAACCCTCTCACTCGGGGGCTTAGCTGCAGCCCTGTGCTCGCCTAAGTTATAAAAATCCTACCGAGTGAAGAGCAACCCTCTCACTCGGGGGCTTAGCTGCAGTCCAAGCACTCGCCTAAGTTATAAAAATCCTACCGAGTGTGGAGCAACCCTCTCACTCGGAGGCTTAGCTGCCGCCATGTGCTCGCCTAAGTTATAAAAATCCTACCGAGTGAAGAGAAACCCTCTCACTCGGGGGCTTAGCTGCAGTCCAAGCACTCGCCTAAGTTATCGAAATCCTACCGAGTGAAGAGTAAAACTTCTCGCTCGGGGGCTTAGCCGCAGCCCAGTGCTCGCCTAAGTGGACTAAAGAATAAGTCGATTGCAGTAAAGGCGCCTTGCTTTGAACCTGCAAAAGACATTTTGAGCCGAAGGCAATCATATTCAAGCGCCAAATTCAAGTTTGAATCGATATCTAAAGGAACCGAAAGTGCTCAGGCGTCAAGCCCGTTAAGGTTTGTCGGTTACAATTCCACTCGGCATACCGAGGCAAATTTAAAGCGTCGAGCCAGAAGAAGTTTTTTACCCCTCCTGTGGAGGGCTGGAAGGTGCAACAAATTCATCAAGGTCAATTCCGTCGGCGATCCGAGTGGCAGCTGCAAGGAAAGTCTCCATAAAGGACCTGAAGTCGTGCTTCTTGGTATTGGCCACCCGAAGGGCCGCCAGCTTCTCCTCTCGCGCATCTTTGCAGTGGACTCGGGCCAGACACAGAGCGACATCTGCACCACACCGAGCCGAGGACTTCTTCCACTCCTGCACTCGACCAGGGATCGTGTTCAAGCGGGCCATCAGCGACTCAAGGTCATTCTGAAGTGTCTCCTCAGGCCAGAGCGTCGAGTCGATGCGCGATGTGGCGGCCTTCAGCTTTGCGAGATAGTCCACGACAGCTGCAACACGGGACTCCAGTCGGAAAACTTCCATGGCAACTTCGTCGTTCACCGGAGAATTGACGGGGTCGAGGTTTGGCTCCAGCCGGCTAGTTTCTTCTTCAAAGTTTTGACAAAATTCTGCAAGGGTGGTCACTAAGTCAAGGGGATGGTCGAATGGAAAAATCACGATTGGAAACGTCTGCCAAGCATAGAGATTTACCTTCAAGCATAAGAAACAGCTTCTTGGCAAGTCCACTCAGGAAAGCCTCCAGATCAGTTTTCTTCCCAGTCAATTTGCTGACTTGGTCGGTCAGGGCAGCTTTATCAGTTTTCAGTCGACTGATCTCCTTGTTGGCAATCCCAAGAGCAGCTTTCAGATTGGCATTGTCTTGTTCAAGCTTGGTGACTGAAGCTAACCTCTCGTCGGCAAGCTTGATCTTCTCAGCTAGCTCAAGGTCTTTCTTCTGCTGGGCCTCCCTTACCTTACCTACAAGTCACAGCAAGATCAGATTTTGAAACAAGCAAGGGGAAAAGCAGTCGTCAGGGTCTCACCAAACATACCTTCGGTCTCCTCCTTTGCCTTTGTCAGCTTCTCCTGAACCAGCTTCAAACTCAGCTCGACTTGCGTATGTTTTTGTTCCAGCTCTGAGTAGCGAGCCACAAGATCACAGGAGTTCTGCGAAGAACCAATCGACTAAATGTCAAATATAATTCACTTCCGAGTGAAAAAGGGAAAAACATACGTTTCTAGGACTACAGCCAAATACAAGCATTCGACCGTAGTCTCGGGGACTACACCCAGTGGGTGCACTCAGCGTGCCCCCACTAATCCTGTTGAAGACAAAGTCGACCAATCGACCTCAAAAAAAATGCGTTCTCTAAGACTGTGATCAACTGCAAGCAGTCGACCACAGTCTCGGGGACTACACCCAGTGGGTGCACTCAGCGTGCCCCCACCGGTTTGTAAAATCCAGTCGACCAGTCGACTGACAGAAAGATTGACATCATAAAGCCTAAGGCCGACTGCCAGCAGTCGACCTTAGCCTTGGGGACTACACCCAGCGGGTGCACTCAGCGTGCCCCCGCTAACACGGAGTTTATTCGACACACCCAGTGGGTGACTACTATAAATTCCGGAAAAGAAAAGTTTTTGGTAGCATATCCAACAGAACAAACAGCGGTCGACTGACCTGGACATTGCTTTGGAGGGCAGAACTGGCGTCATAAGCTGCCTGGCTCGCGTCCCGGATGGTCTTCAGCTGCTCCATCATGAGTCCCGCCTGGCGTATTGCCTCCTTCGCTGCGCCAGCTTGGTCCTCCGGAACGTGGTGCGTCGTGAAGAGGGAGGGCTGCTGAGCACTCGTCAGTGGATTTGCGAAGGACACCATGTGTCGAGTGGTGTTCTCTTCCTCCACAGTCAGAATCTCAGGCGCCGTCACATCCTCAGGCACCTTACTGGCGGACGCTTTCCGACTCCTCCTGCGCTTCAGCGGCTCTTCATCCTCATCATCATCAGGAAGATTGATAACAGTATTGGGTGGAGCTGCGGAGAAGAATCAGGATCAGAGATCGCGAGTCAGTCGACTAAGAACGGCGTTAAGAATACAATACCTGGGTTCGAAGTTGCTGCGTCCTCCATCTCGTGGTCATCAGCCCGGGCCGAGGTTTCAGAAGTAGCAGCACTGCAACTCCAAAGGATCAGTTGACTAACTTCAGCGTCGACCAGAGATAAAGTTCACACAGAATAAGAAAATATGAGCAGCACGGTTACCCTGATATGGTGGGGATGGACACCTTCATCTTCGGCAAGAGCTTGATCGGCTTCGACGAGGCCGCCCTGGGCTGCTTCGGCGCCTTTTCAGTCGGCACCGGAGAGGTGGTCCGAGGGCGCTTGGTCGACTGAGTGGCGGTCGCAACCCCCTTACCACGTTCGGTCGAAGGGTCGTGGACAAGCTTCGACCGCCTTTCTGAGCGCGGTGGTACGACCTCCTCCTCCTCTTCTTCCTCGTCCTCGACGTCGTCTTCATCACCGTCATCATCATCATCGTCGTCATCATCCTCTGCAACATCCGAGTCCCATTCCTCCTCTTCCTGGCTCTCACCCCCGCTCGCTTCGCCCTCCTCAGTCGAAGCTTGTGCCCCATTGGGCATCGAGTACAGCTCGGTGAGGGCCTAGCAGATGCCCAAACAAGGATCAGTCGACCAGTCGGCAGGGTTAACAGAAATGAATACGACAAGGGCGCAGTGGAGAGCAGAGCAAGTGTACCTTGTTTGGGTCGCTGTTGTGGTCGAGTGGAGGAATCCTTCTGGCTCCGCGCGGGTTGTCCTTGTTTCCGGTAACGGCTACCATCCATCTTTCCAGAGTGACGTCGTCGACTGCTTCTGGATGGACTCTAGTCTCGTCTTCGGTCCCACAGTACAACCACATGCAGTGGCTCCGGAATTGAAGGGGCTGGATGCGACGCCTGAGGAAGACCTCCAGAAGATCCATGCCCGTCACCCCCTCCCGAACCAACTGCACCACGCGCTCCATCAACATCTTCACGTCAGCTTTCTCCTCCGGAATCAGCTTCAGAGGGGAGGGCTTGTTCACTCGGTCCATAGTAAACGGAGGGAGTCCACTCGACTGCCCTGGCGTCGACTGGACCTGGCAGTAGAACCAAGTCGACTGCCAGCCTCTGACGGACTCGGGAAAGGTCATGGGCGGGAAGGTGCTCTTATTCCTCACCTGAATCCCCAGACCCCCGCACATTTGGACGACTCGGGTTCTCTCATCACC
Organism: Triticum aestivum; assembly: GCF_018294505.1. Taxonomy (NCBI): domain Eukaryota; kingdom Viridiplantae; phylum Streptophyta; class Magnoliopsida; order Poales; family Poaceae; genus Triticum; species Triticum aestivum. The sequence continues at coordinate 253,597,936 of NC_057801.1, read as the reverse complement.
TGGGCTCGCCTTCTTCACGGTCTGAGATCGACACGTGAATATATGTTTGAACAAACCCCAGTGCGGTCGACAGCCCAAGAAACCCTCACACATGGACACGAACACAGCAAGATAGGCAATGGAGTTTGGGGTAAAGTGGTGGAGCTGCGCTCCGAAGAAATTCAAGAAGCCACGAAAGAAAACACTCGGCGGCAAGGAAAACCCACGATCAACATGGGTGGCCAAAAGCACACACTCACCCTCTTCTGGCTGGGGCTGCCACTCCTTCCCCGGAAGCCTCGCAGCTCCGTGGGGGATCAAGCCCTCGTTGGCCATGTCGAGGAGGTCATTCTCCGTGATGGTCGACTGGATCCAGTCTCCTTGGACCCAGCCCTTCGGCAGGCGGGATCTGGACGAGGACCCTCCGCGGCTGGTGGATCTCCCCTTTGCTTTCTCCGACACCGACGCCTTCTTTGCACGCTCCAGCGCCGCCGTCTTCTCCTTGGCCATGGTCGCCGGCGAGATGCGTGAAGGGAAGTGGTGCGGGGGCGAGAGCGAGGACGCTGAGCAGGGAAGAAGGAAGCAGAGAGAGAGGGAGAATGCTGGGGCGCAGCACAGAAATCCTCGCCGGGCGCATTTATAAGGTCCCTTCCGAGTGGCTGACATGTGGGCCCGGTCGATCTAATCATATCTGGGAGCAGTTATGCAGACTGGATACGTGGCGAAAAAGGCGGCGCGGAGATCGAGGCGTCTATGCCCCGTCCCATCCGAACGCCGCGGTCCGCCCCGCTTCGCGCGCGCCCCCAAATTTCGCATCCCGCGGAATCCGCGAGCAACAAATCAGTCTGTCAGACGCGGTGTTTCCGGCGATCCGTCGCTCGGAGATCGTCGAAGCCCGAAAGATCACTCGACGCAAAAATAGAATGGATCGAGTCGACTGAAGGCAAATTGCTCCCTGTCAACGAAGAGATTCTTTGGTCCAGAACAGCGCACAACTAGAGCGCAAAGGTTAATCGGAAACGACATCAACTCCTTCTTCACTCGAAGCCTCAATCCATTCGGGGGCTAATGATGGGGTTATGTACCTAGGGTAGGGTCATGGACCTGATCCAAGTAACTTACCCCAAGACATCCTTAGAAGAGGTCGCCTTCCAGTCGACCAATGAGGACTCACTCGACTGGTCTGAAGGACTCGACCACGAAGACTCACTTGACCACCAGGAGGTCAAGAGGCACTCTGCACTGCAACGGCCTGTAATCAAGTAGACTTTATGATAGTAAAGGCACTTGATGTGGGGCGTTACCAGTAACGCCCCAGACTTAACTCACCTTAAACCCTCTCCTACGTGGGCTGGCTGGGGTCCTGGCGCACTCTATATAAGCCACCCCCCTCCACAGGCAGAAGGGTTCGGCACCTTGTAGCTCATATACTCATAATCCACTCGACCGCCTCCGGGCTCCGAGACGTAGGGCTGTTACTTCTTCCGAGAAGGGCCTGAACTCGTACATCCTTTGTGCTTACAACCTCTCCATAGCTAGGACCTTGCCTCTCCATACCTACCCCCCACTCTACTGTCAGGCTTAGAACCACGACAGCGGGAGAGCCCACGGTGGCTACGCCGGTGACCGTGGCCTGGGCATTGCCGCCCATGGAGCACAGATCGTGGGTTGCGTCAGCTGGTCAGACCCTGCCTGTAAAGGAGCGAATCGCTGTCCGGCACTCCGCTTTTGACCGCTTGACTATGACAGCGGGGCCAACGGTACGATCAACAGAGGGCATTTCAAATCGAGAGGTGGTTACCCCCGTGCCGGCAATGATTGGGACGCCGGGTGGTTCGCGTCCTGGGACTCTGCGGGAGCCCGTGCTGGTACAGCCTCGCAGCCCAGATATTCTGAGGAGATCGGAGGGCCCACCACTCCCCCGCGTCTCCCCCACGCGCCGCCACGAAGATTCCAGGGAGCACGTGGTTGGTGGGATCCCGCCAAGCGGGCCGGGTCCCAACACCGAGTCGCTGCCTCCTGGGGCCACGAGTCTAATCGTGTCGACCGACGTGCCTGTTATTGAGGGGAACCAGACCGGCGGGGAGACCGAGACTCCGGACCGCGCCAGGATTGCTTCGGATCTGGCGCCAACCCCACCCTTCCAGCCTGTGGTAGCCAATGATTGCGCGACCAGCGCGGAGCACGAGGTTCAGAGAGAGGAGGCCGCACCAACCAACCCGGAGAGCCAGCCTGCGACTGCTAATGATTGCGAAACCAACGCGAGACACGAGGTTCAGAGAGAAGATTCCGCACCAATCATCGATGAGAGGAGCCATGCAACTCCTGTTCACGTGGAGGGGTCTACGTGCAATATGCCGGCCTGCATGCCTTGCACAGACCTAATAGTGATGAACGCTGGCATGCCAGGTGGGGAGGGGGCCGTGCGGGTTCCTGACCCGACCGCCGTTGAGGCCGCCGCCCTGGAGGGTATGACGCCTCCCGAAGCAATCGCCTACTATAAGCTCAAGGCGTTCTGCGTCAACATCGTCAAGAAGCTAGCCCCGCCCCTGCTCAAGGAGGTGCAAGCCTCCACGCTTCGCCCAGACGCAGAGCCATTCACACTGAGATGCACTACGAGAGCCACAAAAAAGGCGGGGGGAGCTGCCTCGTCTAAAGCCTCCCCAGCTGAGAATGTACTGCTCCGCGCACTTGGCCTAGCGCCGCACGACCTCCAGGTGGATGAGCAAATGGTGGAGGACTTAAAAGGACTGTTCGACTCGCCGCTCAGAGAGCAACACATTTGAGTCATAGCCTCGCTCTTTGGGAAGACCATGCCAATCGGTGGCGACTTTGGAGGGGCAAGCTCGTCGGCCTTGGGAGTTCATTAGCGTTGAGATTTGTCCAGAGGGTGTGGTTGCTAATTCTTCCATGGATTTTAGCCCATCGATCCTTTGTTGGAACGTGCGAGGATTAAACAACCCAGCGAAGAGAGATGCAATTAGAGCGTTCGTTGCCACCGTGAGAGTGAATGTAATTTGTCTGCAAGAAACTAAGATGGAAGTCATTGATCGTTACACTGTGCTGCAATGCCTCAGGCTGGCATTCGATGGCTTTGCTTTCCTGCCCGCGGCTGATACGAGAGGTGGAGTCCTCATCGCTTGGGATTCGACCTGCATTGACATTGATCTTTTCCACGCGAACACTGATTTCATCTCCGGGCGGGTTCTCACGAGGCATGGGGCATCCTGGTGGATTTCCGTGGTCTATGGACCGCAGGGAAACACTAGGAAAACTGCCTTTCTGGAGGAGCTTCATGCAGCGCGAGCGCTCAGGCCTGGCCCGTGGATGATCCTTGGCGACTTTAACATGATTCTGCGTGCCTCGGAGAAGAATAACTCTAACCTGAACAGGAGCATGATAAGCAAGTTCCGCAGCTTCATCGACAACAATGAACTCAAAGAAGTATACATGCATGGGAGGAGATTCACTTGGTCGAACAAGAGAGACGTCCCTACCCTAACCAAGATTGATCGGGTGCTGATCTCCGTGGATTGGGACTTGGAGTATCCGGACTGTCTTTTGCAAGCGTTGTCCTCGAGCGTTTCTGATCATGCTCCACTCCACCTGAGCACGGGAGCTCTCTTCTGTCCTAAAAAGAGGTTCCGCTTTGAGAATTACTGGCTTAAGCTCGAACGATGCGATGATGCGATTAGAGAGGCATGGGTTTGTAGCGATACGATTGTGGATCCTTTCAAGCGTCTTGACGCGTTATTCAGAAACGCTGCAGAATCCCTGCAGTCTTGGGGGCAGAGAACGACGGGGAACATCAAGTTACTCATGGCGGTGGCAACCTATGTGATCTGCAGATTCGATAGGGCACAGGAAGACCGCATTCTATCTGACCAGGAGCTCTGGCTGCGTCGTACTCTCAAGCTGGCTTTGCTGGGTATGGCTTCCCTTGAGCGGACCATCGAGCGTCAGCGTTCCAGAATGAGGTGGGTTAAGGAAGGTGATGCTAACACGAAGCTATTCCAAGCTTTTGCTAATGGCCGGAGAACCAAAAACTTCATCCCGTGTATCAAGGTTGGAGACGAGATTCACACTGATCAAGACCGTATAGCGGATGCTTTCACTTCTGCCTTTGTGGATCTTTTGGGGAGAGAGCAGGCACGCGATTTCACTCTTGACCTGGACGCCCTCGGTTTACACACTACGGATCTGCAGGAGCTCGAGGGAATCTTCACTGAAGAAGAGGTGTGGAAGATGATCAAGGAGATGCCGCCGGACCGGGCTCCTGGGCCTGATGGTTTCACCGGTGCTTTCTACCAAAAAGCCTGGCCCATCATCAAGGGAGATATCATGGCCGGATTCCTGAAACTGTATGTGGGTGACGGACGGGGCTTCGCGAAATTAAACAGAGCTCTGATGGTGCTCATTCCCAAGAGAAGTGACGCGGAGGAAGTGGGAGATTACCGCCCGATCAGCTTGCCTCACAGCTTTGGCAAACTATTCTCCAAAATGATGGCCATCAAAATGAGGAAAAGGCTGCCGGAGCTAGTCAACATGAATCAGTCCGCCTTCATTCGTGGCAGAAGCCTACACGATAACTTCCTCCTAGTGAAACAAATGGCGAGAAAATTGCACGCCCGCAGAACATCAACCGTCTTTCTGAAGCTTGACATTTCACGGGCATTTGACACCATCTCGTGGCCTTTCCTGTTTGAAGTTTTGAGAGCTAAGGGTTTTGGAGAAAACTTCAGGAAGTGGGTTGCGATCTTGCTGCAGTCTGCGTCTTCGAGAGTTATTGTCAACGGGAATCATGGTGTCAGATTTGAGCATGCTCGTGGGCTGCGCCAAGGAGATCCCAGCTCTCCGCTCCTCTTCGTCATGGCAATGGACGTTCTTTCGGCCTTAGTCTGCAAGGCGGCTGCAGGTGGGGTTTTATCCTCCTTCAACGGTGTGATGGCTAGCCAGAGGCTCTCCCTTTTCGCCGACGACGTAGCGCTGTTCGTGCGCCCTACGGTGCCGGATCTCACATGCATCAAAGAAGTTTTATACCTCTTTGGACACGCTTCTGGCCTTCGAGTGAACTATCGCAAGACTTCGGCAATTTTGATCCGGGGACAGCAAGGGGATCAGGACAGAGTGCAGCAACTTTTAATCTGTCACATGGGGCAGTTTCCCTGCAAATACTTAGGGCTGCAGCTCAGCATCCACAAGCTCACCAAAGCGCACTGGCAGCCAATGCTCGATCAGGTCAAAAACTTCCTTCCAGCTTGGCAACGAGGCATGATCCAGAGACCCAGGAGACTAGTGCTCGTTAACAGCGTCATTGCAGGTCGCCCTATACATCACTTGCTTGTCATGAAAGCACCCCAATGGGTTCTCGAAGAAGTGGACAAATGGATGCACGCTTTTTTCTAGGCTGGGAAAGAGGAGATCAATGGTGGACAGTGCTTGGTTGTGTGGCATACTATCTGTAGGCCTAAGCTGTACGGTGGGCTAGGAGTGAAGAATCTGAGGACCCAAGGCTTGGCCATGCGCGTGCGCTGGGAGTGGCTCAGGAGGACAGATCCCTCAAGGTCTTGGCAAGGGTTGAATCTCATGGTGGACAAAGAAGCTAAAGCGGTGTTCGATAGTCTGGTCCACATCGAGGTTGGAGAGGGCAGCAAAATCTTCTTCTGGACGGATAGATGGATTCATGGGTTTTCGGCGAAAGACATCGCCCCCTTGATCGCCCGCATGGTGGACAAGCCCACGAAGAGGAAAAGAACGGTTCAGGACGCGCTTCTGGACGACTCCTGGGTCAATGATATCGAAGGAGACTTAACCTTCACAGCTCATCTGCAGCTCATACACTTACAACATGCCTTGGCGACGATTCAAAGGAATGCGGCGGATGATGATGCGTTCTACTGGCCCTGGAGTGCCTCGGGTTCCTATAGCACTAAATCCACTTATAGTATGCTCGGTCAGGGCATGACTCGGTCTGCCGCTGCTCAATGCATATGGAGATGTTGGGCACCTCTCAAGTGCAAAATCTTTGCATGGCTTGCATCTCAGTATCGGTTATGGACTTCGGACCGACGTGCGAGGCATAGTCTCCAAGATACGACTTCAGCATGCTTCTCTTGCCACCAAGAAGAGGACACAATTGATCATATCCTTGCTGGTTGCGTCTACGCGAGACAAGTTTGGGACGGCTGCTTCCGGTTGCTTCAAATCAACGTCCAAATTCCGAGCTCCGAAGATACTTTCATGGTGTGGTGGGACAAGACGAGGAAGTTCTTCCATGGAAAGCTCAAGAGAGGATTTGACTCGCTTGTCATCCTGACCGCGTGGCACGTATGGAAGCAGAGGAACGCGCGGGTGTTTAACCGCATTGACCAAGTCCGCTCGGAGACCAACCTTGTTCACCTCATTCACGACGAGCTCAAGCTTTGGAAGAAAGCGGGTCTAGGAGTTGAGGGGTTAGATCCTTTCGTGAGAGAGTAGACTTTTGTGTTTCTTTTAGGAGTGTGCGTTCCCGTGGTAAGTGCTCTGTCCTACCGCGAAGTCTTGTACAACTTTTTCTCTTCTTCTATAAAGATAAGGTACGTCTTTGGCGTACTTTTGAAAAAAAAAATCACTCACAGGCACCGAACACGGATGCAGGTGTTTGTCCTATACTGCTCCCTTCAGAAACTGTCACTCGAAAACGACCTCCAATGCGTTTTGGTTTCTTCGTTGCAACTTGCAAACCCCCACCCGACTTGGCTATGGCTCTCGTTCACAGAATTAAAGAGGAAATGTGTTTTTCCTAAAAGGAAGAGATAGAGGACGGCTCCTTTTACTTTTGTCTTTGGGGAAGAGACGATGACTTAGCAAGTGTAGGTCGTTATCTTGCCCCAGGAAATTTCGGCATTTTTTCTTCTTCTGAAAATACACACAAGCGTGCGTATCATATGTTAGAGGAGGAAATAAAACACCCAATAACATTGTCATGATCGAGCGTGCGGATACAACTAGTCCACCGTGCAGCTAAGGCTCGCCGAGACGAGCGCCATATCATCTCCGAGCTTTTGACAGGCGTCGCCGTGCACTTACCACTTACCATGGCTGATCCTCACCCCGGAAGCTACGCCGAAATCCACCAGCATTGCCATAAATACCTCCACATCTAGCTCCCATAGATCGAGGAAGAACATGACATCATCCATGAAGGTCGATAGTCTTTGGAACAAGCTCGACTTATCCAACGGGCCAACAACGCCACATGGAAGCGTGACCCAGCATGCGATGCAAAACTTTCATGACAAGATGAATTGCAGGGGTGTTGAGGTAAGTCACAGATGGCGCCCCACTATCCAACCATGTCGCCGCCTTCACAGTAGGCCAATGGGCGGATTTTATTGGCTCAAAATGAAGCATCAAAGAGAATACAAACACAATGAGCATACACCCTGACTCTCCATAATAGGATGCCCCCAACCAATACTAACGCACGCACATAAAAACGCGTTGGCAAATACAAAGTCATATAAGACCAAAGTTATGCGTATGCGAGGAAAAACCAAACGATTAGATCCGTAATCGGCAAACCGCAACAATGAGCATATCCACACCAACCATCTCATGATATCGCACGGACGACGAGGTTCTTTAACAACAATGCCTTCAGAAAGGAGCGACACTCAAGCGCGCCCGTCACCAGATCTAACCAAGGCATATTAGTGACATGACATAGTATTAAACTAGATGATGCCTTGCGCGCTGTTGTGAGAACCTTGCAAAAATAATGCAAAAATAGTTGCTATAGAAACATATAAAACTAATGGAAATCACATAAGCTTAAAACTATAGAAACATATAAGTATACAAGCTAATAAACATTATGATACTAACTGTACGTTACTTTGCGTTATAAAATTAGTAATATATGCTAATGTTAGAGCAACTCCAACAGGGCTACTTATTTCGTCCGCTGCCGTCCGTTTGAGTCGGCGCGAACACAAAAGTCGGCCCAACGCGCCGACCCAAATGGACGCGCGTCCGCATGGCGTCCGCCTGCCGACCCATTCCCAGCCTTTTTTTGAGCCGGATTTGCGTCGGGGCGGACACAAGGGGGACGCGCGCGCGCGCCTTCTCCCTTCGCTGGGCCCGCTGGTCGGTGGCAGCCTCCACCATTTTACTTCATTCCCCCCAAAACCCTCCCGCCCGCCCGCGCTCCTGCCCCACCCCCGCCATGGACGGCGACCTCGACGCAGCCGCCGGCCTCGCCGCCCTCGCCTCGTCCTGCATGCCGACCGCCCCCTCCGGTAAAGGCAAGCCTCGCGTCCCCCGCAAGACCGCCGCGCCCAAGCCGAAGAAGGTGCTGACGCTCGAACAACGGGCAAAGGAATCGGCCAAGAGAAAGGACCGGAGGCACGCGGCGGACGCGAGGGATGAAGCCATCACGGCGGCCGCCGTCGCCGCCGCCGCGCAGCAGGAGGTCACCAACGCCCGCGTCGCGGCGGCAACGAGGGATGCGTTCTATATGCTAGGGTTAAACCCTAGCCAGCACGGCCTCGTCAAAACCGCCGTGGCCGCGGCCAGCATCGGCTCATCCACCTTCCCTCGGATGGTGCTGCCCGACTTGCCCCGCGCGTCGGCTTGCACCCCGGTGCTCGGCTTCCACGTCTACCCGCAGGCCTCCCTCCTCTCCGGGGAGTGCTCGCCCGAGGTGAGCGTGGCCTGGACCTGGACGACTTCCCTCTCGACCACGAGTTTCCGGGGGACTACGGGCAAGAGAAAGAGGATGAGTGCGACATTGAAGGAGCCCCTTTGTTCGAGGACGAGCTCGCCAACCAAGCCGCCGAGGCGAAGCCGAAGCGCAAGAGCAAGCGGACCAAGGCATACACGGCGGCCGAGGACAAGCTTCTTTTCGAGTGTTGGAGAGATATTGGGCAAGACCCCAAGATGGGCGCCGAATAAAAGCATTCAACCTTTTGGATTCGTGTCCACCGTGAGTTCCATGAGCGCAAGAAGTTCCCGCCGTACCAAATAGTAAGCACGCCGGGTGGGTGTCCATTTCGAAGCGATGGAGGATGATCCAACAAGAGTGCAACAAGTTTTGTGCCACTCTTGAGAGCGTCAAGGCCCGCCCCGTGAGCGGCATCGGTATGCAAGACATGGTATGCTAGCAAGCCGCCCTCTTTTGTGTCATCAAGTTTATGCTTGCGTGTTCGTTTGCATACCATTTTGCCAATATGCTTTCATGAAATACATTTGTAGGCATTTCAAGCTTTGGAGGTATTCAAGGTCCAACACAAATGGCAAGTGATTCAACCTCTCACATTGCTTTAGGGTCATCAAGGACGAGGAGAAGTTCAAGGCGCAATATGCCGCCCTCCAGTCGCGTGGTGGGAAGCAAGCCGTGGAGGAGGTTGGGGACGGCGAGAAGGCTCGGCCGCGGGGAAGACCAACTCCAAGAAGGAGGATAAGCGGGATGCGGCGTCGACAGTGGCGGAGACAGGAGGGACCAGCAGGGGCCCTGGCCCCCCCTAACATCAATGATTTGTAGTTAATTTACTGATGAACAGTGCATAATTCATGGTTATTTGCTGCTAAAAGCATGTCTTTATATGATTTGGCCCTCTCTAACCTGCCTCAACATCCCTCGGCCCCCCTAATACAAATTTTCTGGCTCCGCCACTGGGCGTCGATCGCCTTGATCGCAACCGTGGAGGGCATGGTGACCAAGAAGGACTTAAGGGAGGAGAAGCGCCGACAAGAAAGGGAAGAGCAAATGAATGCCTTCATGGAGATCCAAAGGTGAAGGCTTGACATGGAGGCGGAGAAGTAAGCACGGATGCTTGAGATGGAGGCGAAGAAGCAAGCCAAGATGCTAGAGATCGAGGCCGTCAACGCCAAGACCAACGCGAAAGAAGTGGCTCTCGCGAGCATGATGACCGGGATGGAGATCATGAATATGGATCTCAACACCATGTCGCCAAAAAAGAGGCCGTGGTTTGAGAAGATGTAGGCCGACATGCGCAAATTCGACGACGAGTGATCTATGACGGCGAGCGTCATCCTTTTTTTTATGCCGGCAGGTGTGCTAGTATGACCACGAAACCGCGATGGCGTGGTCGTCCAGGCATTGGCGAAGGGCCGGTAGGCGGAGATGGCACCAGGGACCCTGCACTCGCTGACCTAGGCGCCATGGGCAGGCCGAGGGTTGTGCTGGTCGGCAGGGCGGGGAATCGAAGACGATGTCGCCCTACTCGTGTGTGCGCATATACGATGATGTATGTATGTGTACATCATCCATCTAATAATCGCGAAAAGGAAAGTGAGGTGTTTGGACCAGAGATGATGGTCCAGAATTAAAAAAGATGGTTCTGGAAAAATACCTTTACTTACTACTCCCTCCGTTCGGAATTACTTGTCGTGAAAATGGATGTATCTAGATGTAATTTAGTTCTAGATATATCCATTTCCGAGACAAGTAATTCCGAACAGAGGGAGTACCAATTGGTGGTGGTGGTTCGTCTACTTGGGCGGTTGGAATGGGTTCGAATTGACTAAAGAAACGAACTCGCAGTTGACCGACAGAGCGTAGTTTTCCCTTTCTTTCAGAAATGCCTACTGTACACACGTCATATATTTTTTGTCCCTTCAGCAGCACGCTTCCGGTTCCACTATTATACCCATACCCCTCTTGGATTAATTCCTTTCAGTTTCAGTGGAGAAAGAAAAGAAACCACCGCCCGGTTGCACCAGACACGCGCGGCGGCCATGGGGAAGAAGATGTGCCTGCTCTCGCTGGACGAGGACATCGTCATGGTGCTCATCGTCGTCGCCGTCGTCGTGGTGGGGCTAATACTCGCCGCCGTGCAGCCACCGCCCCGCCGCCGCGCCGTCACCTGCTTCTACGGCTGACCCCACCGTCAAAGATCGACCTGTGTGCTCGGCAGTACAGTTCCTTAGCCTTTGCAGTTGCAGGTTTCTCTTAATTTTCGTTGGTATAAAGTTTGCAGTTGCAGATAGCGTGAGCTACATCATAATTTTAATCGTTCTGGCCGTGCTTGTCAGTGTTGTAGTGTAGTAATTTCTTTTTAGAAGAAACTAAGTCAAGTCCTGTGTAACCACCGTACCATGGATTGTCACCGGTTGTGTTAACCACAGATTTGGAGTTGTTGGTGGTTTTGACGATGTCTGTCGTACTGCTATCCTGTTTTGAGATTTGAAATGTGTATAATATAAATTTGATCACTTTCTCGCATAAAAATACAACTTTCTCTCGTACAAATTCTTGTGAATGCATTAGAGGAGCACATGCTATATGGCAGTCTGGGACCCTGAGCTATGTACCACCCTGGCCAAGTTCTTCACGCAGGGGATTTTGCAGAATTTTTCCAGCCCAAGCTTATGTACAATGTGCCCTTGCTCATGTTCCTTTTCACTGGGTATGGAAGAGTTCTTGCCAGCTCAACCACAAAAGTTTCTCCTGGCTGCTGCTCCCGGAAAGAGTGGACACCAGAAACCTTCTCCCAAGGAAGTCTTTTCACCTGCCTGCATACACATGTGTGCTCTGTAATGTTCAACTGGAGGGAACACAGCTGCACCCATTCTGGGATTGTGAATTTTCTCAAGACTGCTGGCAGATTATTGCCCCCAGTAAGCTCAGAGGAATTTCTTTCATTCATGAAATATAACTATTGAGATCATCATTTTTGGGCTATTGGAACATTGATTTTTAATCATGAGAATCCAAGTGTTGCTAGTTGCAAGGGAAACCTCAAAGAGGATCACACTCTAGTAGTGAAGCTAAAGCTTTTACTTGCTTTCAAATCCTGGACACATCACTTCCTGAAATCTTCTTCTTTTCACTTTGTTGATATTCTTAACATATATTTTTTACAGTAGGACCCTTTGCTAATGTTTTCCTGTCACAAAAAAAAGCAACATATAAACTCTTCCTTGGGTTTACATAAATGAGGCTTAAAAGTTGGATGTTGGTGTCGTGAAGGGATTTTTTTTAAATGTTACTATTTTTTTAACAAATCCCAAAACTAGATGTCCAAATTCATAAATTACACTTCTATTACCCCGTCGGCCTCCCATACGCCGAAGAGTCACTCTTCAGCCTCGCTTGGCCCGAAGAGACCCTTTTCGGACTCTGTTGGGCTTCCTCGCTCTCACTGGTGGGCCGAAGACCACTCTTCTGTCTACTTAGACCCAAAGAGTCACTTTTCCTCCGTTTTAAAAAAAAAGAGTCACTTTGGGTCTAAGAGTCATTTTTGGACTCTTTTTTTTTTTCAAAACGGAGGAAAGTGACTCTTTGGGTCTAAGTAGACAGAAGAGTGGTCTTCGGTCCAAAAGTGTCCAAAAGTGCCCATTACCCCCACCCTATACACTACAGCTCCTCTTGGGCAAACCATTGCCTCACTAGGACCGCATCGACGAGTAGAATCCATTCAGATGAAGAACAACCTGAACCGTGCACTGTGAAGGATGAATTTTGATTGTCAATCTTCACTGATCACCACAAGGCTGCATGGCCCTTGCTGAGAGATTTTTCAATTAATCCCACACATATACTCATCTAGATGCCCCCAACATCCTAGACATTACCCCTCATCATATTGTTATTATTGCTGAAGTTAGCGACATCCGGTTCACGTACGCGCATGGCAAGGGTCATGGTGTGCGGGGTTAGTGACAAGAATAGGACGAGGGGTAATGTCTAGGATGTTGGGGGCATCCAGATGTGTACATGTGTGCGATTAATTAAAAAATCTCTCACCAAGGGCCATGTAGGCTTGGGGTAATCAGTGTAGATTGGCAGGCAAAATTCGTCCTTCACAATGACGTGAAGGTGAAGGTTTGCCCGGGAGGAGCTGTGATGTATAGGGTGGGGTTGATGGTCAATAAAGGACACTCCTCCGCGTTCATGTGAACGAAGAGCCTTCATGTGAACAACAGAGTCCGAAGAGGGCCTATTCAGGCCAAGCGAGGCCGAAGATTGACTCTTCCATCTATGGCAGGTCGACGGGGTAATAGAAGTATAATTTACGAATTTGAACATCTAGTTTTGGGATTTGTTAAAAAAATAGTAACATTTTCAAAAAAATAATAATCCGTGAAGGCACTGGCAGAAAGAGAAAAGGAATAGGACCTGGACCGAAATGTATATGCTGAAAGACGTTACCATTTCATCTACATGGACACAACTCTGGCTGCATCCAAAGCCAACAATGTACTGAAAAAAGGGTTGTACACACTGATCCATCAATTATGGGGGTTATTACATTTATTTACAGAGCCCCTGAAACAATACCTACATGCGAAATCCAGACCGTGTAATGTATGCAGCGAACAATGGTGGACGTGACAGGCTCCACCGGTGAAACCTTGCGAGCGCTCACTCTGGTGGTGCAGTACTACACACCTCGCTGCGCATTATTCCTCCTCTCCTAACAACGCTCTCTGCAAAATCGCCAGCATGCCAAAGCCTCAATCAGAGCTCAGCTCACTATCCGAGGATTTCATCGGTTACACGCACTTTGCTTGCCTTCTCGTGGCGTCTCCAAGCCTCGGCCCAGACATTCGCGTCTGCAAGTGCACGGTCTCGGTCGACACCGTTTGGAACAACCCTGCCTCGTACTCCACGATTGGAGCCACTCCTGCAATGTTCTTTTCCTTCTGGAACAAGGTCATTCATACGGTCATGCATCCATGTTTGAGCTCCATGTTGACTAGCCAAAGCATCATCTTGGTTAACCTGATCGTCTGACACTTTTGATGTCGAAGGGCCATCAAGGTAACGACGAACAGCAGCGTCATTCCCATCGTATGTTTGTGATGACAAATAGGAGAGAGCGGCAGCAACTTCCCTAATCAGAGGGCGATTCCTTGACTTCTCCTGCAAACACATCGCTGCAATAGCCAAGGCCTGGTACAAACCCCTCTTTGGAAAGCGGCCACGCAGCAAAGGATCAGCCATCTTTGGAAATTTCCTTTGGTCTTTGAACAATGGACGGGCCTGCAAATGGATTGGTAGAACATTCAATTCCACATCAGCATACTTATCCTCAGTATATAGAAGGAAATATATGAACACACTCGATTTATGACTGCATATATATTTTGAATGAAACTATTTCTTTAGCTGTTAAGGGACCTAGATAAATAAATTAAATGATGTATCATGTTTGAAAATGACGAAAATCCTGGAGATGTAAAACAAGATGATTAGTTCCTGGGCATATACAACTAGGGAAGTGTGCCTAGCTCATTTGGTTACGGATGCGAATTTAGGCTCCTATTTATGCTGTAGGGGTCACCTCTAATGTTTTCCATCGAAAAAGATGTATACAACTAGGCAGCTAGTTGGCAACAGACTAATACTAGTTCCTGGAAAAGACCACACTCCATACCCGTAAAAAGTTGTACAGTTTTCCAGTATCAAACGCATGCACTGTTATTATATTCATCAGTTCAACCGCCACATTCACATAACCGGTTTTTTTTCCAGTATCAAACGCATGCACTGTTATTATAAGGAACGTAGTCAGAATGAAATAACAATGCATGCCTATTAAGCTTTATAGCCTTTTCATACTTCTCTAGACATGTATCCATTTTTGTTTTTTTATTATAAAATCATGATTATTGGACCAGTTAGCTGCACCGTGAGATTGTCAAAACCTACCCATGAGACCAAGTCCTGTTCCTCACGAGGCCGATTGCTATCGAGTGCCCTTCGTCCTGTAATTAGCTCGAGGAACACCACACCAAAACTATAGATGTCAGACTTAACCGTTAGCTGTCCAGTCGCAGCGTACTCAGGAGCACAATAGCCATAGGTCCCCATGACACGGGTTGTCACATGAGTCTTATCACCCACAGGACCAAGTTTAGCAAGTCCAAAGTCAGACAACTTCGCATGATACCCTTCAGAAAGAAGAATGTTTGATGGCTTAATATCTCGGTAAATAACTGGTGGATTTGCCTTATCATGTAGGTATTCCAAACCAGCAGCTGCACCCGCAGCTATCTTCATCCGTGTTGTCCAATCTAGAGGTTCTTTATTGGGTGGAAGGTCTGTTTAAAGCATGAACATTAATTTATTAATGGGGGTATCCAGTAAACAACAGCATAACAGTATAGAGCACATTCATGTGTAACTCTAATAGATGGAAGTAAGAAAATGGTAAATTATCACAAAAAATATCTTAGGTTTCAAGGTCAGTGACATGTCAAGGAGCATGTGAGTTCTTCACTTCTTATTGACGCATGTGGTATAATAATACTAGAAAGGAACACAAAGTTAGATAAAAGAACCACTGTCTAAGCAAATTTATCTATTCAACAAATTGATTATGATTAAAATCTGAGTTTTCTCAAGGGTGAACAATCCATCATTGAAATATTACCCCCTCGATGGATTCTGTTTAGGGTAATCCCATCACTAGATTATTAGATAGCTAGGCTCGTTATTTGATAGGTCATCAGAGCGTCCCATTCTAGCTTAAGCTTTTGATCAAATATAGCAAGCAATGGAAACAGGAACAACCTAGATCAGATTTAATTGGGATCTACTGAACAAAGAGGATGATGCCACAAACTTAAAGAAAGAAATACTTAATTAAATCAACTGACAAGAACTGATAGTTAGCTTATAGCATTTCTCACAAGTTAGAACAACTTTTCACCATCTTCAAAGCACCCAGATATGCTAAGTATCACGAACTAAAATGTGCTGACATTGAAAAAATAAAGATCCTACCATCTACATATATGCTCTCATTACTAGAAATTAACAAATGGTTTCTGAATTCTGATGGCTGTATCCTGATAATAGTATAACTTCACACATTTTCCAACATAAACTAACCGTGCAGATGGTCTTCTAGTGATCCCAATGGCATATATTCATAAACGAGCAAGCGTTGATCACCGTCAACACAGTACCCTATCAAATTGACAAGGTTAGGGTGATGCAAGAGGTTGAGCATGAGAACCTCCACAAGGAATTCTCGGTTCCCCTGAAGCCCATTTAGATCAAGTTGTTTGACTGCAACAACCTGCCATGCAGCAAATGCTGAAACAATATTATCATACAATACGAAAATATGGGCAAGATTGTTATAGTTTCCACATCTCCAATAACTGATATTCAATGAGAATTATATTACTGTAGGTGAGAAGTCTAGTTTATAACTACCAAATACAAACCTGACCATCATTCAGATGTGCTTTATACACACAACCAAATCCTCCTCGCCCCAACTGAAAATCCTTGCTGAAGTTTTTGGTGGCATCAACGAGCTCACGCAAAGTGAAGATCGTCGCCTCATTATGTGTGCCATTTCTCTGGATTCCTTCCATATGTGCGGATTCAGTCTTCAGTGGGGCACTTTCTGATGACTCTGAAGAAATCCACTATTAATGAGCAATTCAAAAGAACAAATACACATCCACATTTAAATATGAAGATGGGTCAGCGGTCCGAGGATGATGGCGGCTTCTGGCTTCTAAAACGTGTGCATATGGTGCGCGCTTTAGGTCTGCTGCACCGGTTGTTGGTTCCGATACGTTATGTGGATGGATCGGCGACGACACCAGTTTTAGATATGTGGGGTGAGAGCACTCCACATTATCGAGTTTGTAGGTGTGAGTGGTGGCTTCGGATGGCTTGATGTATTTTCTTGTCAGACCTTTGTGTAATAAGTTATAAAGATGGCTGTATGCATCGATTGATGCAGAGGCCGGGGGTTTAACCTCCTTTTCAAAAAAAAAAAATCCACATTTAAATAAACTAATGCAGTAATGCCCCTGAAAAAGAAAGGACGCTGGGACAAACAAGAATAGTACTAGCACATAAGTATTTTTTTTGCGGGAAGTATTTCATTGTGCCTTTTCAATTTTCTTGCCATGGTCTTCGATCTATTACTGTTCATCTTCTTCATAATTTTTGGTTTCCACTTTACTAATCGTGTTTCATTTTCTGTTTCCCTGATAAAGCTGTGCAGCTACTCATGAACAAACTTCTTTCTCTCACAAACAAAATTCTAACTGCTAGAGGAATTGCAACACCACAAGAAAGTAAAGGTGGACTCGCCACTGGAAATTTCTGATTGCTGAGTATAACACATCGTCAAAAAAATACCCTCCAGCTGGGAACCATCCCCAAGAGAGAATTTGTTGGGGTCATGAGCTGAAGGGACTCGATTATCTCTCCTTCCGCGAGAACAAGATACAGACCGACCAACACCAAGAAACGAACATTTCTAGCCGGATTAGTAGGTAAAGCACGGAGGGATTACTAGGGCAGTCATCATCACCTGAAGCCACTCCATGGTCGATTCCGCCGGAGTCCTCGTCGTCATCGTGCTCCTTCACCACCCGCTCCTCCTCCTCGGGGCACCGGAACAGGCACGACAAGAAGCCCATCTCATAATCCGGCCTCGGCAGCCCCAACAAGAGGGCTGAAATCAAGAAAATTGACAAATCCCCAAACCCCAGCCGCCTCGGAGGAGACTTTAGGTCGCCGGAACAGCAAGGATTTCCTCAGCAGCCAGGAAAATTAGGCAATTGCTTTCTTTCTCAGAGGGAATTGGTCAGTTGTTTAGGTCGGACAGAAGAGGAGAAAGAAGAAAACGAGAGAACGGATAAATGGATGAAGGCGCAAAAGTCTCCTCCCACAAACGAAACGAATAGAAAATTGAAGGCGCAAAAACGGAGCAGTGAGTGACGCTTGGCGATGGGGATGTCGAGAAGCTGCTAATTTCATCGTTAATTAGTCATCAATCCAAGGATTTAATTTGGACGCAAGTTGCATTCGTGCTCCTACGGGACAGTCTATTTCTCTTTTGCCCCACTAGTTTCTTTTGCCCCACTAGTTTTGTTTTTTGAGGGGTTCTTTTGCCCTACTAGTATGTGTCTAAGATGTTGTGTTTGCTATTAGTAAGTGCCTGGATTTGCACCTCGCGTCAATCTATTTTCAAAGAGCACAACCCCGAGGCGGAGGCGGGGGCGCTGCGGTGAGCGGCGGCGAAACCGAGCCAGGGATGTCACAAGATGGTGTGGTTCTAAATAGGACGCTCGTCTCGTCAGAGCTAGAAAAGATGGTGTGGTTTGAGGGGCTGTTGGCGGTAGACAGACTTATGCAATGGCTTGGACTGGGTAGGGGAACAAGGGTCGCACGACAACGCCGCCTACGGTGGGTGGGGGCGTCAGATGGCCCGCAGACGTCAAAGGGTGTTAGGAGGAAGGGGACGAGTAGCAAGAGGAAGAAGACACGTCTTTTTTGAAGCCAAATTTATTTGAAAGCAACTTACAAAAAGAAAGCCCCTTAGAAAGAAAAAGTCCCTTAAAGAATGTCGTACATGTGCATTCCAATGGGTTGATCGCCTACTGTTCAAGGTAGCATGTTTGCCCGTTTGGTGCTATTCTAGGTGCACTTTAGAGCATCTCCATTCGCCCCCCCCCCCCAACAGGCCCCAAGTCCCCTTTTTATTGCCGGTGCTAAAAGAAGGGCCCTGTCGCGCCCCCAGAAGCCCACTTTTCGCTGGTTAGGCTGAAATTTGTCGCCGGCGGACCCAGGCCGAACCCGCGTGCTAGGGGGCGCCGGGGAAAACGTTTTTGGTGCGAAAGCCGATGGACCCGCCGAGTCAGCGACCAGACGCGTTTCGTCTACCTCATCGCCTCGGTTTCTCACGGGGAATCAATGCCAAGGCTGTCGCCGACCAGCCTTCCATTGATTCCTCACGGGCGGCGCAGGGATGGCGCGACGATGCGCACCACGCGTACACACGTCAGCCACCCCCGACCGCTATAAAAGTCGCCCCTCCCTCGTTGGTGGATGCACCACGATCCGAATGGACCGAAGTCTCTATGCATCAGTGTCATCCCTGGATCGGTAATGCTGACACGCACAATACTCAAAGAATTATAATAGAGTTCAATCACACACTTAATACATCGAGTCCTCATAAAGAGTATGATTACACAAAATATCATGGCTGAAGGCCATCTAAACTAAATAACTGCAGAAGCTTCGAAGGTAAATGAGTCCATCAACTCAAACGGCATAACTGAGTGCAAACCAATGACCTATCGCACCTTATTCGTCGTTTGAGTAGTCTGCAACATGAGACGTTGCAGCCGTGTAGGTCAGCACATTGAATATGCTGGCATAGTTACACTGTAAAGCAATAAAATGCAAGAACTGTATCTACATGCAATATTTGGCTGGTGGAGGCTCTAAGTTTATGATTTTGCATAAAGCTAGTTTTTTCCTACAACAAAGGAATAAATTTATTTAACTACTCCCAAGTTGCCCAATATTTGAGAAGGTAACCCCAACTCAAATCCCAATTAAAAATATCATCATTAAACCCAATTCAATTAATTAAAGAGTGATGAGATCAACATTAACAATTCAAATACAAGATACTCAAGATATCCATAACCGGGGACACGACTAACCATGATTAGTTTATACACTCTGTAGAGGTTTGCACACTTTTCCCCACAAGACTCGACCGCATCCATGACCGGATGATCGAGACATAGTCTTTCTGAAGCTCTTACTCTCTACTCTGGGCGGACCGGTACACCTACTTTTCCCTACATCTGCTAGTCCACCTCTTCGAGAGCTCACGCAACTTACTCAACTATGCCAGAGCCCATAATGGCTTGTGGCTGCACACGGAAGTTTCTAGGCATGAAATATCATATGATCCCTTTGAGCCTGGGTGGCAAACCAAAGGAAAAATCACACGGGTACTCCGGGATTTCCTTAAATAGGCAACACTGGGGTTCCCAGGTGCCTCAACCAATCCACCCAGATGTATATTAATGTTGCCACCTTAATGTTATCCAAGATTAATAACTCTCAAACTTCCATGTGTAAATCACGATCCAATCCCCGTCTACGAGCATGGCTAAGCAATAAATAAGCATAACGTATATTCCTAGGGTGATCAAAAGGTATTAGGTTCCTACCTCAAGCACTACAACGAAACCACATGTTCCCAATCCTACTCATGCAAATATTTGAGGGGTGATGCTAATGCATAGTAAAAACTGGGTATTGAAAAGTATGATCAAAGTGTAACTTGCCTTGCTGATGATCTGCAAACTCTAGAGATTTCTAGTAACAAGCTTTGCTCTCCAGGTAATCCAGCATAGACAAACAGTAGCATACATAAGCAATCACTCAAACGAAACAACGAGAAAACCGAGAAGAGATCCAAATCAAACACGAATCAAGCAAACGACTTAGACTAACAAAAAGTAAAACCTAACAGCATTATTATCATGTGAATTAGATCTTAACAGTAAGTACAAGTGATTAGCTACGATTTGCAAAAAGAAACAACTCAAACGGAGAAACGAAACTCAAAATATGAACGAAACAAGATCGTTCAATAATCTGAACTAAAGTCAAAAATTTTAGTGTCCAAATCATGTTCAAGTTGGTTAACTGGAAAGAACAGAACGATACAAAGATTTAGGCGCTGGTTTCATCTAATTTGGATAAACGAGTAAAAAGTTACGCTAGTTTTACGGTCAGGGGCTAAATCGCGAGAAAACTATTCGTGGATAAGTCCCTGGCCGAAAATAAAACTAAAAAGAAAAAAACTACGGCGAGAACGTTCGCTAACCGAACTAATCTGGCGAAAACTGTCCGTTAAAACAAACGAACGAATGAACGTTCGTTAATTAGGTAAACCTAAAAAAAATAAACCGATCTAACTAAAAACCAAAAAAACCATTTCGGCCGGCCGGTTCTTACCGGTTCAACGAGAAAGACCGGCAGCGGCGGCGAGATTGGATCGGCGGCGGCGGCGGGTGGCGGCTCCTGCGGCAGCGAGGGGTGGCGGCGACGCAGGACGGTGGTGACGGCGCGGGGTGCTGCGGCGGCAGCGGTGCGAGGCGACGCGACACGACAGCGGTGCTGCTGCTACGGCGGGAGGCGAGGCGAGGCGAGGTGGAGGAGTGATAACCGCAAGTATACGGGATCAATTGTAGCCTCTTTCGATAAGTAAGAGTGTCAAACCCAATGAGGAGCTAAAGGTAGAACAATTCTCTCAAGTCCTATCTGCCACTGATACGACTCTACGCACGCTTGGTGTTCGCTTTACCTAGAACAAGTATGAAACTAGAAGTACTTTGTAGGTGTGATAGGATAGGTTTGCAAGATAATAAAGAACACGTAAATATAAACTAGGGGCTGTTAGATAAAGATGCAATAAAGTAAATATAACGAGTGTGGAAAAGTGGTGGTAGTAGTTGTGAAATTGTCACTAAGCAAATGACTACTTTGCTAGACTGGTAATCACTATTGCAATTCTATTTGAGGGAGAGGCATAAGCTAACATACTTTCTCTTCTTGGATCATATGCACTTATGATTGGACCTCTAGCAAGCATCCGCAACTACTAAAGATCATTAAGGTAAAACCCAACCATAGCATTAAAGTATCAAGTCCCCTTTATCACATACGCAAACAACCTACTTACTCGGGTCTGTGCTTTTGTCACTCACGCCACCCACCATAAGCAAATCATGAACATATTGGAAACCCTACAGCGGGAATCCATCACGCTTGCGCGACACGGAGGGCACAATAGGACAACACCAATAATAAAACATGCAATTCAAACCAATCATAGCAATTCATCAATCACCGGTAGGACAACGAAAATCTACTCAGACATCATAAGATGGCAACACATCATTGGATAATAATATGAAGCATAAAGCACCATGTTCAAGTAGAGGGTACAGTGGGTTGGGGGAGAGTGGACCGCTGAATATAGATGGGGGAAGGTGATGGAGATGTTGGTGAAGATGGCGGAGGTGTTGGTGTAGATCGCGGTGATAATGATGGCCCCCGGCAGCGTTCCGGCGCCACCGGAAGCAAGGGGGAGAGAGCGCCCCTTCTTCTTCTTCTTCTTCTTCCTTGACCTTATCCCTAGATGGGAGAAGGGTTTCCCCTCTGGTCCTTGGCTCCCATGGCGTGGGAGGGGCGAGAGCCCCTCCGAGATTGGATCTATCCCTCTGTTTCTCTCTATTTCTGCGTTCCCAGATCCTTCCCCTTCACCGTTTCTTTTATATCTGGAGATCCGTAACTTCGATTGGGGTGAATCTTTCGCCTAGATTTTTCTCGTAAAATTAGCTTTCTTGCGGCAAAAGAAGAGCGTCAACCGCCTTACGGGTGGCCCAGGAGAGTGCTAGGTGCGCCCAGGGGGGTGGGCGCGCCCCTATCTCTTGGCCACCTCGGGCACCGTTTCGCGTTGATTCTTCCTCTGGAAAATCCCAAATGTTCCAAAACAATTCTTCATCCATTTTTATACCGTTTGGATTCCGTTTTATATTGGGTTTCTGCGAAACATAAAACATGCAACAAACAGGAACTGGCACTGGACACTGGATCAATATGTTAGTCCCAAAAATAGTATAAAATGTTGCCAAAAGTATATGAAAGTTGAAGAATATTGGCATGGAACAATAAAAAATTATAGATACGACGGAGACGTATCAGCATCCCCAAGCTTAATTCCTGCTCGTTCTCGAGTAGGTAAATGATAAAAAGATAATTTTTGATGTAGAATGCTACCTAGCATAATCTTGATCATGTGTCTAATCATGGCATGAATATTAAGATACGAGTGATTCAAAGCAATAGTCTATCATTTGACATAAAAACAATAATAATTAGGGCATCCCAACAAACAATCATGTCTTTCAAAATATCAATGCTTTCAGAATGTTATCCCTACAAAATCATATAGTCTTGTATGCTTCCTTTTCTTAACACAAGGTACCCCCTCGTGCCTATCCTGGTGTCAGCCAAGCAATTGTTTCATACTTTAGTATTCTCAAACCTTTTCAACTTTCACGCAATACATGAGCGTGAGCCATGGATATAACACTATGGGTGGAATAGAATATGATGATGGAGGTTATGTGGAGAAGACAAAAAGGGAGAAAGTCTCACATCGACGCGGAGATGCCCATCAATTGATGTCAATGCGAGGAGTAGGGATTGCCATGCAACGGATGCACTAGAGCTATAAGTGTATGAAAGCTCAAACTGAAACTAAGTGGGTGTGCATCCAACTTGCTTGCTCACGAAGACCTAGGGCATTTGAGGAAGCCCATCATTGGAATATACAAGCCAAGTTCTATAATGAAAAATTCCCACTAGTATATGAAAGTGACAACATAAGAGACTCTCTATATGAAGAACATGGTGCTACTTTGAAGCACAAGTGTGGAAAAAGGATAGTAACATTGCCCCTTTTCTTTTTCTTTTTTTGGTGGGCTTCTTTGGCCCCCTTTTTTATTTAGGCTTCTTTAGCCTTTCCCTTTTTTCTTTGGGCAATGCTCTATAATGATGATCATCACACTTTTATTTACTTACAACTCAACATTACAACTCGATACTGGAACAAAGATATGACTCTATATGAATGCTTCCGGCGGTGTACCGGGATGAGCAATGATCTAGCGTAGCAATGACATCACAAAAAACGGACAAGCCACGAAAACATCATGCTAGCTATCTTACGATCATGCAAAGCAATATGACAATGAATGCTCAAGTCATGAATATGATGATGATGGAAGTTGCATGGCAATATATCTCGGAATGGCTATGGAAATGCCATGATAGGTAGGTATGGTGGATGATTTGAGGAAGATATAAGGAGGCTTATGTGTGATAGAGCGTATCGTATCACGGGGTTTGGATGCACCGGCGATGTTTGCACCAACTCTCAAGGTGAGAAAGGGCAATGCACGGTACCGAAGAGGCTAGCAATGATGGAAAGGTAAAAGTGCGTATAATCCATGGACTCAACAGTAGTCATAAAGAACTCACATACTTATTGCAAAAATTTATTAGCCCTCGAAACAAAGTAATACACACATGCTCCTAGGGGCGAGGTTGGTAGGAGTTAACCATCGCGTGCCCCCGACCTTCACGCAAAGATAAACAATCAAAATACAATGCGCGCCAATTTGGTTACATAGTTAGTAGACCATACGTGCATGCTTCGGGAATCACAAGACTTAACACCAACATCCTTACTAAACACAACCATCTACTAGTACCTCCCACATATTATCATCACTATATCGCAAAACTATTGCAAGGAATCAAAGATATGATATTCAGCGATCTACAAGTTTATGTAGGATTTTATGACTAACCATGTGAATGACCAATTCCTGTCATCTCTCTAAATTGATATAAGTGAAGCAAGAGAGTTTAATTCTTTCTACAAAAGATATGCCCACGCTCTAACAAATATAAGTGAAGTAAAAGAGCATTCTACAAATGGCGGTTTTCTATGTGAAGAAAAACAGGCAATCCAGACTTCAAATGATATAAGTGAAGCACATGAAGCATTCTATAAAGCCATACTCAAAAGATTTAAGTGAAGCGCAATGAGCATTCTATAAATCAACCAAGGACTATCTCATACCAGCATGGTGCGTAAAAGAAAAGTGAAAACTAAACGCAAAAGACGCTCCAAGACTTGCACATATCGCACGAACGAAACGAATACGAAAACATACCGATACTTGTTGAAGAAAGAGGGGATGCCTTCCGGGGCATCCCCAAGCTTAGACGCTTGAGTCTCCTTGAATATTTACTTGGGGTGCCTCGGGCATCCCCAAGCTTGAGCTCTTGCCTCTCTTCCTTTTCCTCATATCGAGACATCCTCGATTAGACACTTCATCCACACAAAACTTCAACAGAAAACTCAATAAGATCCGTTAGTATAATAAAGCAAATCACCACTGTAAGTACTGTACAAAACCAATTCATATTTTGTTTTTGCATTGTGTCTACTGTAATACAACTTTTTCATGGGTTAATCCACTGATATAAATTGATAGATTCATCAAAACAAGCAAACTATGCATCAAAAACAGAATCTGTCAAAAAAGAACAGTCTGTAGCAATCTGAACATCCACCATACTTCTGGTACCCCAAACATTCTACCAAAATTAGGAAAAATAAACAATTTGTACAGAAAGACAGTGCAAAACGAATCATAACCGTTTGATGTTCCAGTCAAAAATGTAAAATCGCGCACTACAGCCAAAGTTTCTGTCCTGCACTGTACAAACCAACAAGCATTGTAAACATCCTAAAGGCAAACCTTGGCACATTATTTTTATAATACAATGGAATTGTACAAGGGGATAATTATTTTTGTTGAAAAGTCTCTGTAATCAAGATTAACAAAGTTTTCATGAGCATGAACAAAGTTCAAGGCTAGCTCCCACTTCAACAATGCTTGTCTTTCTCACTTTCACTTTCCTTTTTGAAAAGTTTTTAGGTTCTCCTCTTTATTTTTTTTGTTTTTAAACTATATAAAAGCACTCAACAGAAATAAATGACTCTCCAAAACTTCTAGGTTGTCTCCCTGGCAGCGCTTTCTTTAAAGCCATTAAGCTAGGCATATAGTGCTCAAGTAATGGATCCACCCGGATCCCAAGGTATATCAAAGCCAATTTTAATTAACAATGATTTGTAATTTAGTAGTGAGCACAAAGTAGCATATATCAAGCAACAACGAAGTCTAACTCTCTTCCTATGCATCGACATGTCATAAAAAAACAATTCATGCACACAAAGTAAAGGCCAATGCATAGTATAAGCAGTTTCTTGCAATTCTATCATATTGGAAACATAGAGAGGTGGAGATATAGTTCCTCTCTCATAATAATTGCAAGTAGGAGAAGCAAGAACATGCATATTATATCTATCAAAATTACCATGTGCAACAGTAAAAGGCAACCCATCAATATAATCCTTAATAAGCACAAACTTCTCCGATATAGTGTAGTCGGGAGAATTCAAAAAGATAATAGGACTATCATGCATGGGTGAAATGGCAACAATTTCATGTTTAACATAAGGAACTATAGAAAGTTCATCTCCATAAGAATAATTCATATTGGCATCTTGGCCACAAGCATAGCAAGCATCATCAAAAAGGGGTATTTTAAGAGAATCCAGGATCATAACAATAGTCATAGCAATCATCCTTCGGTAAGCACGACGGGGAATTAAACAATGTATGAGTTGAAGAGTTACTCTCATTAGAAGGTGGACACGGGTGATCAATCTGCTCTTCCTCCTTTTGTTCTTTGCTCTCCTCATCATCTTTTTCATCCAATGACCTCACAGTTTCATCAATTTCTTCTTCCATAGCTTCCTGCAAAATATTAGTCTCTTCTTGGACAGCGGAGACTTTCTCAATAAATGCATTATATTGTAATTGTATTCATAATTTTCATAGAAATATTTCAATATAGCATAACTTTCAGGCCTATAAACATCATCATCTAAAGCTTCATACTTTTCAAACAAAGATTCAATTTCATAGGCAGCCTTAAAAGCAACAAATTCTTCAATTCGTTCAACATCATAGTAATCATATATACCATTAGCATAAGAAGCTAAGGT
Organism: Triticum aestivum; assembly: GCF_018294505.1. Classification (NCBI taxonomy): domain Eukaryota; kingdom Viridiplantae; phylum Streptophyta; class Magnoliopsida; order Poales; family Poaceae; genus Triticum; species Triticum aestivum. The sequence continues at coordinate 253,571,507 of NC_057801.1, read as the reverse complement.
TTCATTATCATTAAATTTGCATGAAAAGGGAAGGTGTGGAGCCTTCATCCTAGAGCAACAAGTATAATCATATCTCAAGCATAGATCCCGAGCATACCAACGCAATATATTAATTTGATCCCATAATAGTTTCCCTTTTTGTGTCAAGCGATAATCCCTAAAGTTTTCACGTTGATCCAACGTTACTCCCATTATAAAGTTGAATAGGGTTTTCTCAGGATTATCAAAGTAGTACATGACATTTTTCACATGATGATCATCGAGGGTTTTAGGAGGTTCCCTATCTCCATGAGTAGCAAGTACACCTAGTTTTTTTTGGTATTTCATGTTCCATATCCATAACTAAAGATAGAGAACAACTTAGAACAACAAATAAAAATTACTTAGTGATAAAGCAAACAAGCACACACGAGAATATTCACCCCATGCAATGACTCCCCGGCAACGGCGCCAGAAAAAGGTCTTGATAACCCGCAAGTATACGGGATCAATTGTAGCCTCTTTCAATAAGTAAGAGTGTCGAACCCAACAAGGAGCTAAAGGTAGAACAAATATTCTCTCAAGTCCTATCTGCCACTGATACGACTCTACGCACGCTTGGTGTTCGCTTTACCTAGAACAAGTATGAAACTAGAAGTACTTTGTAGGTGTGATAGGATAGGTTTGCAAGATAATAAAGAACACGTAAATATAAACTAGGGGCTATTAGATAAAGATGCAATAAAGTAAATATAACGAGTGTGGAAAAGTGGTGGTAGTAGTTGTGAAATTGTCCCTAAGCAAATGACTACTTTACTAGACTGGATCACTATTGCAATTCTATTTGAGGGAGAGGCATAAGCTAACATACTTTCTCTTCTTGGATCATATGCACTTATGATTGGAACTCTAGCAAGCATCCGCAACTACTAAAGATCATTAAGGTAAAACCCAACCATAGCATTAAAGTATCAAGTCCCCTTTATCCCATATGCAAACAACCTACTTACTCGGGTCTGTGCTTCCGTCACTCACGCCAGCCACCATAAGCAAATCATGAACATATTGCAAACCCTACAGCAGGAATCCATCACGCTTGCGCGACACGGAGGGCACAATAGGACAACACCAATAATAAAACATGCAATTCAAACCAATCATAGCAATTCATCAATCACCGGTAGGACAACGAAAATCTACTCAGACATCATAGGATGGCAACACATCATTGGATAATAATATGAAGCATAAAGCACCATGTTCAAGTAGAGGGTACAGCGGGTTGCGGGAGAGTGGACCGCTGAATATAGATGGGGGAAGGTGATGGAGATGTTGGTGAAGATGGCGGAGGTGTTGGTGTAGATCGCGGTGATAATGATGGCCCCCGGCGGCGTTCCGGCGCCACCGGAAGCAAGGGGGAGAGAGCCCCCCTTCTTCTTCTTCTTCCTTGACCTTCTTCCTAGATGGGAGAAGGGTTTCCCCTATGGCCCTTGGCTCCCATGGCATGGGAGGGGCGAGAGCCCCTCCGAGATTGGATCTATCCCTCTGTTTCTCTCTGTTTTTGCGTTCCCAGATCCTTCCCCTTCACTGTTTCTTTTATATCCGGAGATCCATAACTCCGATTGGGGTGAATCTTTTGCCCAGATTTTTCACGTAAAATTAGCTTTCTTGCGGCAAAAGAAGAGCGTCAACCGCCTTGCGGGTGGCCCAGGAGAGTGCGAGGCGCGCCCCTATCTCCTGGCCACCTCGGGCACCGTTTCGCGTTGATTCTTCCTCCGGAAAATCCCAAATGTTCCAAAACAGTTCTCTGTCCATTTTTATACCGTTTGGATTCCATTTGATATTGGGTTTCTGCGAAACATAAAACATGCAACAAACAGGAACTGGCACTGGACACTGGATCAATATGTTAGTCCTAAAAATAGTATAAAAAGTTGCAAAAGTATATGAAAGTTGAAGAATATTGGCATGGAACAATCAAAAATTATAGATACGACGGAGACGTATCAAGGAGGCGGCGGGGTCGGCGTATATAAATGGGGCCGGGGGAGTGCCTTGGGGGAGGGGCAAGGCGAGGCCGACCCGGACTCCGGTGGAGTCCGGTTCCCATACGGTGGCGCGGTGAAGGCGGCGGCGGCCTGCTCGGCTTCGGCCCAGCAGGTCTGAACCTTTAAAAAAAATCACCGCGAAGGAAAAATCCTAAATAAATATAAAAAAATTCTAAAAATTCTAGAAACAATTTTCACCGTCCAAACCTAATATTTAGGAGAAGATGAGCATTTTTCTGGACTAAAATGCAATTTTTTCTAATTCAAGTAAAATAGCAAATAAAATATCAATAAATAATAATTTAATTTTAAAATTCTTTCTCCAATATTTCTCTTAGGTTGAAGAAGTCATATTATCTTCTCTCATTTATTTTTAATATTGGAAATAACTGGAGGGAAAATAATAAAATCAAATTGATCCTCTTTTCAAATTTGAAATGAATTCAAATATGAATTTTTGTGAAACCTCCAACTCTCTCCTTGTGTCATTGAGTTGCTTAAGATTTCTAGGATCACAACAAAATGCAAAATAAATATGATATGCATATGATGATCTATGTATAACATCCAAATTGAAAATTGGGATGTTACACCTTATCTCGTCTCTCTCTCCCCGTCTACAGCAACCGCTGATGGGAGAGCGATTCCCGGGGGGGGGGGGGGTCCGAGGTTGACTTGTTCAAGTGTGATTCTAAATAGGATGCTCGTTAGAGCTAGAAAAGATGGTGTGGTTTGAGGGGTTGGTGACGGTAGACAAACTTATGAAGTGGCTTGGACTGGGTAGGGCAACAAGGGTCGCACGACAATGCCACCAATGGTGGGTGGGGGCGCCAGATGGCCCGCAGACATCAGAGGGTGGTAGGAGGAAGGGGACGAGTAGCAAGAGGAAGAAGACACATCTTTTTTGAAGCCAAATTTATTTGAAAGCAACTGACAAAAAGAAAGCCCCTTTCATCTCAAAAGAAAGAAAAAAGTCCCTTTAAGAATGTCGTACATGTGCATTTCAATGGGTTGATCACCTACTGTTCGAGGTAGCATGTTTGCCCGTTTGGTGCTGTTCTAGGTGCACTTTAGAGCATCTCCACTCGCCCTCCAACAGGACCCCAAGGCCCTTTTTTATCGCCGGTGCTAAAAAAGGGCCCAATCGCGCCCCCAGAAGCCCACTTTTCGCCGGTTAGGCTGAAATTTGGCGCCGATGGACGCAGGCTGAACCCGTGCGCTAGGGGGCGCCGGGGGAAACATTTTTGGCGCGAAAGCCTGGTGGACCCGCCGAGTCAGCGACCAGCCGCATTTCGTCTACCTCATCGCCTCGGGTTTCCACGGGGAATCAATGCCAAGGCCGCCGCCGGTCGGCCTTCCATTCATTCCTCACGGGCAGCGCAGGTGATAACCCACAAGTATAGGGGATCACAACAATTTTTGAGGGTAGAGTATTCAACCCAAATTTATTGATTCAACACAAGGGGAGCCAAAGAATATTTGCAAGTATTAGCAGCTAAGTTGTCAATTCAACCACACCTGGAGATTAGTTATCTGCAGCAAAGTGATTAGTAGCAAAGTAGTATGGTAGTTTTGATAGTAGTAGCAACAATAATAGTAACGGTAACACTGATAACAATGATTTTGTAGCAAGTGTAACAGTAACAATGACAATAGTAACTTAGCAAAAACAATATGAGAGAAATTCGTAGGCATTGGATTAGTGAATTCGTTGGATGATATTCATCATATAATAGGCATAACCTAGGGCGATACGACACTAGCTCCAGTCATAAATATAATGTAGGCATGTATTCCGTAAATAGTCATACATGCTTATGGAAAGAACTTGCATGATATCGTTTGTCCTACCCACCCATGGCAGCAGGGTCCTATTGGAAACTAAGGGATATTAAGGCCTCCTTTTAATAGAGAACCGGAACAAAGCATTAACACATGGTGAATACATGAACTCCTCAAACTACGGTCCATCGGGAAGTGTCCTGACTTCTATCACTCCGGGTTTGCCAGATCACAACACGTAGTAGGTGACTATAACTTGCAAGATCGGATCTAGAACATAGATATAATGGTGATAACATAAATGGTCCATATCTGAAGTCATGGCATCCGGGCCCAAAGTGACAAGCATTAAGCATGGCAAAGTCATAGCAACATCAATCTCAGAACATAATGGGTACTAGTGATCAAGCCCTAACAAAACTAACTCAGTTACATGATGAATCGCATCCAACTCCTCACCGACCAGCGAGCCTACGAAGGAATTACTCACTCCTAGTGGGGAGCATCATGGAATTGGCGATGGAGAAGGGTTGGTGATGACAAAGATCAAAGCACCCCCTCTCCGGAGCCCCAAACGGACTCCATATCTGGCCTCCCGATGAAGAAAAGGAGGTGGCGGCGGCTCTGTCTCGTGAAACGTGATAATTATTCCTCCCTATTTTTTCCTCCAAAAACATGACTTTATTGTATCAGGGTTGAGGTCTACGGGGCCACCAGGTGGGGACAACCCACCTGGGCGCGCCTGGAGGGGGGTGCCCTGGTGGGTTGTGTCCACCCAGGTTCCCCCTCTGGTGGTTCTCGGCTCCAGAAATTCTCTTTTATTGTATAGAAAATCCTCGCAAAGTTTCATTCCAATCCGAGAACTTTTATTTCTGCACAAAAACAACACCATGGTAGTTCTGCTGAAAACAACGTCAGTCCGGGTTAGTTTCATTCAAATCATGCAAATTAGAGTCCAAAACAAGAGGAAAAGCGTTAGGAAAAGTAGATACATTGGAGACGTATCAACTCCCCAAGCTTAAACCTTTGCTTGTCCTCAAGCAATTCAGTTGATAAACTGAAAGTGAAAAAGAAAAACTTTTACGAACTCTTTTGGTCTTGTTTACATAAATAAGCTTAAACAACACCCAGGTTTTCAGCCAAGATTATAACTAACCATGTCAACAGTAACTCTTAAAATCTATATTAACTCATATCAATGGCATAATCAACTAGCGAGCAATAATAAGATATCTCAAATAAGAACACTTTATCAAAACAACCATGATATAATATGACAATAGTGGTATTTCGCTAGCCCTTTCTGAGACCTTAAAACATAAATGCAGAGCACCTCCAAAGTTCAAGCATCAACTAAACATTGTAATTCATGGTAGAAAAGATCTAGTCATGATGCACCCAACATTAGCTATACACAATGCATGAGGATGGCAATAGCGCTCGCAGGTTCTGGCGCTTATTTGAGAAGGTGACGACACAACATAAAAGTAAATAGATATTCCCTTCGCAGAGGGAAGCAGTTATTTGCAAAGGTGCCAAAGCTCAAGTTTTTAAAACAGAGGTAAATGAAATTTTGAGAAATGCACCCTTCTTGTTTACTTCGCGACCATTAGTTATCGGTATCTTCCATGTTAAACACATTAGTGGCGGTTCCCAAGCGATAAAAGTAAAGGTTTACTCCCCCTCCACCAACAATCACATTCCATGGCTTGTCCAAAACAACGGGTGACGTCCATACCAACGATAGTCCTGGGGGAGTTTTGTTTAATTATTTGCAATTTGAGTTCGGGACTGGGAATCCCTATTACCGCCCCTCTCGTGCAAGGACAAGTGAATAAACACTCATCATGAGAATAACCCGCTTAGCATGGAAGATACTGACTACCTCCTGTCGCTCTATGAACAATCCAGGAACACAAAAAGGGAAATTTATTTGAAGTTTTTAGAGGTGGCACATGCAAATTTACTTGGACGATAGGGTAATACCGCATATAGGTAGGTATGGTGGACTCGTCTGGAATAACTTGGGTTTCATAGTTTTGATGCACAAGCAGAATTCCTTCTTAGTACAGGCGAAGGCTAGCAATTAGATTGAGAAGCGGCCAGCTAGAGAGCAAAAATGGTCAGGAACATGCATTATGCATAAGTAACATTGGATACTAGCATGAGTAGGACATGAACACCATGAACATAAATATCATAAAGGCTATGTTGGTTTTGATTCAACTACATGCATGAACATGTGCCAAGTCAAGCCACTCGAACATTCAAAGGAGGATACCATATCATCATACTACATCACAATCATTTTAACTCAATGTTGACATCCAAGATAAATCCTTATCCACTCCTAGCTACTTAAGCATGACATGAGAAACTATAATCTCTAATTGTCATTGCAAACATGTTTGATCATAATAGGGTGAATCATGGATACTAGGTTTAAACATATTTACAAAAATAGAACAAGTTGAGTTCATACCCGTTTCTCTCTGCCACAACCAATTCATCAAATATCGTCATTATCGCCTTTCACTTGCACGATCGAACAATATGAAAATAATAATAGTGCAAGAGTGTCTTGGACTAAGCTGGAATCTGCAAACAATTTTATTAAAAAAACAAGGTAATATGGGCTCTCTGTTAGATCAACAATAATGCAAATGAGAGCCACTCAACATTTTCATCGTGGTCTTATCCTCGGTACAACTCAATAGAAAGAGAAAAGAAAGTCAGAGAAACACACTGAAATATTTTTAGAGTTTTTGGTTTTTAACTGGAAGGAAACAAATTAAAGAAAGAAAAACAGAAACGAGAAAAACTATTTACACGGGAGAGCTCCCAACAAGCAAAAGAAGAACAAGGAAATCTTTTTTTAAATACTACAACTAACTACGCTAGAAAGAAAAATAAAAAAGAAGCAGGAAATATTTTTTTATTTTCTAAAAGATTTTTCAAACACATAAGAAGAAGGCGAGAAAATAAATCTAGCATGTATAATACAATGAAAAAGTGTGGACACCGACAACTGAAATAAAATGTGTGAACATGAATGTAATGTCGGTGGAAATACGTACTCCCCCAAGCTTAGGCTTTTGGCCTAACTTGGTAATCTCCATTAGTAGCCTGCATAATGGTTGGAGTGGTAGCTCATGGAGGCTCGGGGTGCAGACACCTCAGCTCGCCGTGCAGCTACAACCGTTGCGTTATGCGCTCGGGCCTCACTCTCAAGAACATAATATCTTCCCTTGCTGTGAACATCAAAGAGAGTAGGTGCAGGCAAAAAGGTGTCCACTATGGACCTTTTATTGAACAACAGGTTATAAGTAAAATTATGGGGTTTACCTCTAAGGATCTTATGACGTTTCATAGCATCGAAGTCAAGGTAATGCGTGGGTAGGATGGGGCCATAAGGCCAAGGTGAAACACCCAGTTCCCTTGCTAAGTGTGTGGTGCAAATTCCACCATAAAAATATCCACTACCAGCATTGTGTTGCAATCTACGTGCCACTATCACTCCAAGGTTATAACTTTTGTCACCGGTTAGAGCAGTGCGGATAAGACTCAAGTCTGGAGCACAAAGTGTACTACAATCTTGTTTGCCTACAATGCATTTTCCATTAAATAGTGCAAAGTATTGGATTGAGGGAAAATGAATGCTCTTTATTCTCCCTTGAGTCACTCCTCTAGTCACCAAATCAAAGGCTAGTCAAGAATGTTTCAAACTCCGACCTTGGTGGTTCGTCCAATGAACCCCAAAATGGAATTTTGCAGTGATTAGAAAATGTTTCCAGAGGCATACTAAATGAATTGTCATATAGTTTAAATGATACTCTGGACTCACGAGGATGGAATTTAAATTCTTTGGTAAATGATTCAGTGAGGATGAGGTGTTGGTTGCACTTATCTGCAATGTAGGGACCGAGCTCGACATTGTGAACATATTGCTCAAATTCTTCTTTAATGCCCACACGTGCCATATAATCGTTGCATGGCCATAAACATGATTTGGTGGTGGCATCTCGAATGGAATTTTCACTTGGTTCAACATAGGACTGACGAACGGAGCTGCTACTAGAAGATGCCTCCGAGGACCTCCTCCTCGAAGAACTCATTCCGAAGAGGTCCATCATATTCGCGCACAATTTTCTGAAATTTTTTAGTTCACAAATTTTTGTCAACAAAACTTCACAAGAATGATAGCAACTACTCATAGGGATGCATAGAGGCCATATCAAGCATTCAAACTACTTAGAACTCTAAGAATTCAATATGCAAGCTCATCTACAACAGCACCAAAAGTCACTAATTATTCTAAATATAAACCACTAGAGCAAAAACTAATTGGACCAATGGAGGAGTCACATACCAAGCAACAATCCCCCGAAACAGTTTCGGAAACAGAGCTTCGAGCAAAGAGATCGAAATCCGTAGGTCTGAGAGCAAGAACATGAGAGAGAGCAATGGTGATTTTTTTCTGCAGGCAGGTGATGATGTGGGACAAACAGATAAGTGAGGGGCCCACGTGGGGACCACAACCCACCAGGGCGCACCTGGGGGTGCTGGCGCGCCCAGGTGGGTTGTGCCCACCTGGAGCACCTCCCTTTGATGTTATTTGCACTAAAAGTTCTTAAATATTCAAAAAAATCGTATTAAATTTTCAGAGCATTCTGAGAACTTTTATTTTTGGGTCATTTTCTATTGTACGGAAAAATCAAAAAATAGATAAAGCATGGCATTTTATTTTATTTAACTAATAAAAACATAAAACAAAAGGTAGAGATAGAAGGTAGTGCTCACCGAGTTCATCAACTTCATACCTCTCAAAAATGATTCATTAATAAGGTTGATCAAGTCTTATTAACAACCACTTCCGATTAGCATGAAACCGACGAACTTTTGTAAAACACTAAGTTACCTCAATTCAAGGTGGCAACGGGGACGGGGATGACCGAGGATGACTCTACCATCCCCGCCCCAATCCCCGCCAATTCCCATACCCGCGATCCCCATGAAGCTTCGCGGGGACAAAATGCCCCCATCCCCGTTAATATCGGGTATCCGGTACCCGTCGGGTATCCATGGGGATTTCAAAGCTGACTATGATAGGTGAGATTGGAGAAGAAATGGTTGTTCGAAGAGGTGGAGAAAAATAATTGTGTAAAAGATCTAGGTATTAATCTACATATTCTGCATTTGTAGTACGAATGACATAGTTTTCGGGTATCCATAGAGTCCCCACGGGGGGAATTTCATACCCACCCCGCCCCGCGAGACTAACGGGTACCCACCAAACAATACCCATGGGGCTAATTTGTCCCCCATCCCCGCTCCATGACGGGTAAATCCCCGTGGGTACCCGTCCCCACGGGGAATATTGCCATCTTGAACCTCAATGGGGATATGAATGTCCCCAATAATAAGCATTTCATATTTCTTTTTGGCAGTAGGTAGAGGTAGTGGAAAACTTCCAATAGTGATTGTCGGAGATTTTTCAGTAACGTTAATACCATTCACTTGGAATTGTTTCTTCGGAAAGTGCACCGTATGCTCATTACCATTGATATGAAAAGTGACCTTGCTTTTATTGCAATCAATAACAGCCCCTGCAGTATTCAAGAAGGGTCTACCAAGGATAATTGACATGTTGTCATCCTCGGGCATCTCAAATATAACAAAGTCAATTAAGATAGTAACATTAGCAACAACAACGAGCACATCCTCACAAATACCGATAGGTATGGCAGTTGATTTGTCATCCATTTGCAAAGATATTTCAGTAGGTGTGAGTTTATTCAAATCAAGTCTTTTATATAAAGAGAAAGGCATAACACTAACACCAGCTCCCAAATCACATAAAGCAGTTTTCACATAATTTCTTTTGATGGAGCAAAGTATAGTTGGTATTCCCGGATCTCCAAGTTTTTTAGGTACTCCACCCTTAAAAGTATAATTAGCAAGCATGATGGAGATTTCAGCTTCTGGTATTTTTCTCTTATTGGTGATGATGTCTTTCATGTACTTTGCATAAGGAGGCATTTTTAAGATATCAGTCAAGCGAGTACGCAAAAAGACTGGCCTCAGCATTTCGGCAAAGCGTTCAAATTCTTCATCATCTTTCTTTTTGGTTGACTTAGGTGGAAAGGGCATAGGTTTTTGAACCCACGGTTCTCTTTCCTTACCATGTTTCCTAGCAACAAAGTCTCTTTTATCATATCTTTTATTCTTGGGTTGTGGGTTATTAGGATCAACAGTTGGATCCATTTCAACATCATTGTCTGGTTCTTTATTATTTGTTTGAGTATCTTCATGAACCTCATCATTGTATTCTTCATTATCAGAAGGTGAGTGTTCATTACCAGATTGAGTTTCAGCCTCAAAAATAGAGACTTCATTATCATTATCAGGAGGTTTTTCTACTTCAGGTTCACTAGAGGCATGCAAAGTCATATCATTTTTCTTCTTCTTTTTCTTTTTAGAAGGACTAGGTGCATCAGTGTTAACTCTTTGAGAGTCTTGTTCAATTCTTTTTGGGTGTCCCTCGTGGTAAAGTGGTTCCTGAGTCATTCTACCTCCTCTAGTCATTACTCTAACAGCATGATCATTGATATTATTATTCATTTCATCAAGCAACTCTCTTTGAGATTTAGAAACTTGTTCTAATTGAGTTTGAACCATAGAGGCATGCTTCCCTACACCTCTAACATCATTTGAGATTCTAAATAACAAGTCACTCAAGTGAGCAATCATATCAGAATTGTATTTCAATTGTTTCATAACATTTGCATTGAAGTGATCTTGCTTTCTAATGTAATTATCAAACTCATAAAGGCATTGACTAGGATGTTTATTATAAGGAATATCACCTTCATCGAACTTTAGTAAAGAATTTACCTCTACCACCTTAGGTGGTGGTGGTGTTTCAAGCCCTGTATTTCTTCGATAGGTGGTAAATTTTTAACATCCTCTACTTTAATACCCTTTTCCTTCATAGATTTCTTTGCCTCTTGCATATCTTCAGGACTGAGATATAAGATACCCTCTTCCTTGGAGTAGGTTTAAGTGGTGTTTCAGGAAGGATCCAATCATCATAATTTTTCAATATGTTATTCAATAATTCTTCAGCTTGTCCAACAGTTTGTTCCCTGAAAACACAACCATCACAACTATCTAGGAAGTCCCTAGAAGCATCGCTTAGTCCATTATAGGAGATATCAAGTATTTCATTTTTCTTTAAAGGATGATCATACAAAGCATTAAGCAATTGGAGAAGCCTCCCCCAAGCTTGTGGGAGACTCTCTTCTTCAATTTTCACAAAGTTAAATATTTCCTGTAAGGCAGCTTGTTTCTTATGAGCAGGAAAATATTTTTCAGAGAAGTAATAAATCATATCCTGGGGACTACGCACACAACCTGGAGAAAGAGTATTATACCAAGCCTTAGCATCACCCTTTAATGAGAATGGAAATAATTTGAGAACATAATAATAGCGAATCTTCTCATCATGAGCAAAAAGGGTGGCTATATCATTCAACTTAGTAAGATGTGCCACAACAGTTTTAGTTTCATAACCATGGAAAGGATCGGATTCAACCAAAGTAATTAACTCTGGATCGACAAAGAATTCATAATCCTTATCATCAACAAAGATAGGTGAAGTAGCGAACCTATCATTTTAGCATTCAATGTCTTTTCTTTATACTTGCATAATAATTTCGCCAAACCATCTCTATCCTTACAAGCAAGAATGGCTCTAGTTGTCTCCTCATCCATAACATAACCTTCTGGTACCTTTTGGCAATTCATATCTAGGAGAACTAGGTGTAATAGGTGTTTCAACATTTTCAGTTACAAGCTCTTCATTAGTTTCAACAATCTCATGTTTTCTTACTCTAGCAATTTGTTCATCAAGAAATTCACCTAGTGGCACATTATCATCAAGCAAGGTACTAGCATCATCAAGAGTAGCATTCATAGCAGAAGTAGCATCATCAATAACTTGCGACATATCAAAATTGATAGCATGTGGTGGTGTTGCAAGTCTACTTATAACAGAAGGTGAATCTAAAGGGGAGCTGGATGGCAGTTCCTTACCTCCTCTCGTCTTAGAGGGAAAATCTTAGTCTTAGCATCCTTCAGATTCTTCATGGTGATAATTTGATTATAATCCCAAGTGACACCACAAATATAACTATGCTCCCCAGCAACTATGCTAGATAAGGGTCTTGATAACCCACAAGTATAGGGGATCGCAACAGTTTTCGAGGGTATAGTATTCAACCCAAATTTATCGATTCGGCACAAGGGGAGCCAAAGAATATTTGCAAGTATTAGCAGCTGATTTATCAATTCAGCCACACTTGGAGATTAATTATCTGCAACAAAGTGATCAATAGCAAAGTAGTATGGTAGTTTTGATAGTAGTAGCAACAACAATAGTAATGATAATAGTGATAACAATGATTTTGTACCAAGTGTAACAGTAACAATGACAATAGTAACTTATGTCTACTATGCAACCTTCTTCTTGTAGACTTGTGTTGGGCCTCCAAGCGCAGAGTTTTGTAGGATAGTAGCAAATTTCCCTCAAGTGAATGACCTAAGATTTATCAATCCATGGGAGGCGTAGGATCAAGATGGTCTCTCTCAAACCACCCTGCAACCAAATAACAAAGAGTCTCTTATGTCCCCAACACACCCAATACAATGGTAAATTGTATAGGTGCACTAGTTCGGCGAAGAGATGGTGATACAAGTATAATATGGATGGCAGATATAGGTTTTTTATAATCTGAAAATATAAAAACAGCAAGGTAGCAAGTAACAAAAGTGAGCGAAAATGGTATTGCAATGCTTCAAAACAAGGCCTAGGGTTCATACTTTCACTAGTGCAAGTTCTCTCAACAATGATAACATAATTAGACCATATAACAATCCCTCAACATGCAACAAAGAGTCACTCCAAAGTCACAATAGCGGAGAAAAAACGAAGATATTATTGTAGGGTACGAAACCACCTCAAAGTTATTCTTTCCGACCAATCTATTGGGCTATTCCTATAAGTGTCACAAACAACCCTAGAGTTCGTAGTAAAATAACACCTTAAGACACACATCAACCAAAACCCTGATGTCACCTAGATACTCCAATGTCACCACAAGTATTCGCGGGTTTGATTATACGATATGCATCACACAATCTCATATTCATCTATTCCAACCAACACAAAGAACTTCAAAGAGTGCCCCAAAGTTTCTACCGGAGAGTCAAGACGAAAATATGTGCCAACCCCTATGCATAAGTTCACAAGGTCACATAACCCGCAAGTTGATCACCAAAACATACATTAAGTGGATCGCGTGAATATCCCATTGTCACCACAGATAAGCACATGCAAGACATACATCAAGTGTTCTCAAATCCCTAAAGACTCAATCCGATAAGATAACTTCAAAGGGAAAAATCAATCCATTACAAGAAGGTAGAGGGGGAGAAACATCATAAGATCCAACTATAGTAGCAAAGCTCGCGGTACATCAAGATCATGCCGAATCAAAACACGAGGTAGAGAGAGATCAAACACATAGCTACTGGTACATACCCTCAACCCGAGGGTGAACTACTCCATCATCGTCATGGAGAGCACCGGGATGATGAAGATGCTCACCGGTGATGATTCCCCCCTCCGGCAGGGTGCCGGAACAGGGTCCCGATTGGTTTTTCGTGGCTACAGAGGCTTGTGGCGGCGGAACTCCTAATCTTGGTTCTGTTTTAGAAGTTTGGGGATATATAAGAGGTGTGGGCGTCGGGAAGAAGTCAGGGGGTCCACGAGCTAGCCACGAGGTATGGGGGCGTGCCTAGGGGGTAGGGCGCGCCCTCCACCCTCGTTGTGGCCTCGAGACTCTCCTGGTCCATCTCCGATGCTCCGTGGGCTTCTTCTGGTCCAAAAATAATCTCCGTAAATTTTCAGGTCAATTGGACTCCGTTTGGTATTCCTTTTCTGTAAAACTCAAAAACAAGGAAAAAACTGAAACTGGCACTGGGCTCTAGGTTAATGGGTTAGTCCCAAAAATTATATAAAATAGCATATCAATGCATATAAAACATCCAAGATGGATAATATAATAGCATGGAACAATAAAAAATTATAGATATGTTGGAGATGTATCAGTAACTTAGAAAGAAGAATATGAGAGAAATTCGTAGGCATTGGATCGGTGAATTTGTTGGATGATATTCATCATATAACAGTCATAACCTAGGGCGGTATGGCACTGGCTCCAGTTCATAAATATAACGGTCACAGTGATAACAATGATTTTGTAGCAAGTGTAACAGTAACAATGGCAATAGTAACTTAGCAAGAACAATATGAAAGAAATTCGTAGGCATTGGATCGGTGAATTCGTGGGATGATATTCATCATATAACAGTCATAACCTAGGGTGATACGGCACTAGCTCGAGTTGATAAATATAATGTAGGTATGTATTTCGTAAATAGTCATACATGCTTATGGAAGGAACTTGGATGACATCTTTTGTCCTACCCTCCCGTGGCAGCGGGGTCCTATTGGAAACTAAGGGATATTAAGATCTCCTTCTAATAGAGAACCGAAACAAAGCATTAGCAAACGGTGAATACATGAACTCCTCAAACTACGATTATCACCGGGAAGTGTCTCGACTTTTGTCACTGCGGGTTTGCCGGATCATAACACGAAGTAGGTGTCTATAACTTGCAAGATTGGATCTAGAATATAGATATAATGGTGATAACATAAACGATTCAGATCTAAAATCATGGCACTCGGGCCAAAAATGACAAGCATTAATAATGACAAAGTCATAACAACATCAATCTCAGAGCATAATGGATATAGGGATCAAGCCCTAACAAAACTAACTCGATTACATGATGAATCTCATCCAACTCCTCACCGACCAGCGAGCCTACGAAGGAATTACTCACTCCCAGGCGGGAGCATCATGGAATTGGCGAGGGAGAAGGGTTGGTGATGACGAAGATCGAAGATCCCCCTCTCTGGAGCCCTAAACGGACTCTAGATCTGGCCTCCCGATGAAGAACAGGAGGTGGCGACAGCTCCGTCTCGTGAAACGCGGTAATTCTTCCTTCCTGATTGTTTTCTCTGAAAATATGACTTTATAGTATCAGGGTTGAGGCCTGCGGGGCCACCAGGTGGGGACAACCCACCTAGGCATGCCTGAAGGGGGGGGGGGGCGTGCCCTGGTGGGATGTGCCCACCCAGGTGCCGCCCTCCGGTGGTTCTTGGCTCCAGAAATTCTCTTTTATTGTATAAAAAATCCTCACAAAGTTTCATTCCAATCCAAGAACTTTTATTTCTGCACAAAAACAACACCTTGGTAGTTCTGCTGAAAACAACGTCTGTCCGGGTTAGTTTCATTCAAATCATGCAAATTAGAGTCCAAAACAAGAGGAAAAGCGTTAGGAAAAGAGATATGTTGGAGACGTATCGGCAGGGATGGCGTGGCGACGCGCACCACGCGTACACACGTTTGCCACCCCCCAGCCGTTATAAAAGGCGCCCCTCCCTCGCCGCTGGACGCATTCTCCTTCGCCCGCAGTCCCTTTCTCACCTCGTCGTCCACAGCCACCGCGTCCGCAACCGCCGATGGGAAAGCGATTTCCTGGCGATGGAGCGGCAGCCAATGGCTTCGGCCGCCGCCACCTGCATGAGTGGGAGGCCTACCTCCACCACGAGGCGAACTACCCGGCGCCGCCTAACATGCATGTGGCAGGATGGTGGAGGCTCAGCGCCGGAAGCGTTCCCGCCCCCACAGCCCGACACCGACCGCTTCCACGCCAAGATCGCGCGTGTTCGGGCCTCCCTGCCGGAGGATGTGCGGGGCCGTATGGAGTACGTCGCCAGCAACCACGCGCACTGGGAGGCATACTTCTAACGCCGCCAGGAGGAGCAGCTCGCCTGCACCAACAACACGCTGGTGAGGGGGCACCATAACACCGACGGCCGCGGCCTGTAATGGGGCGTTCCCGGGCACACGCTCCACTTCGTCCTCGAGGATCTCGAGGGCGGCAACAAGCCGCCGCTCGAGTACCCGGCGGCCCCGGCGCCGGTCCCCCGCCGGAGCGGCGGCGACCCTTGGCTGCCGAGGCACATGGCGGGTGAGGGTGTCCTGGACTAGGAGGTGTCCGGATAGCCGGACTATCATCGACAGCCGGACTCCAAGACTACGAAGATACAAGATTGAAGACTTCGTCCCGTGTCCGGATGGGACTTTCCTTGGCGTGAAAGGCAAGCTTGGCGATACGGATATGTAGATCTCCGACCATTGTAACCGACTCTGTGTAACCCTAGCCCTCTGTAACGCCCCGAATACAACTTTCCATATTCGTAACTCCAACTCTTGCCTTTTCCGGAGATGTGATATGTTATTTCCTCCGTGGTTGGGTTTTTGTCTGTTGTTTTGCATTTTGTTCTTGTTATGCATCTCGTCTCATGTCATCATTCGCATTGCATCGGCATCGTTTTCTTAAAACTTGCATTCGTTCGTCGTTGCCGTTTCTCCCTTTTGCCTTCATCACCTTCCCTCGGATCGCCTTGCCCGCGCTGACTGTTCCAGACCAATCGGGTTTTTGCTTCCCTCTTGACCGTGACGACCAAACCCCCCTCTTGGCGTGTCCGAAAACCGCCCCGAACCCGAACCGGGCTGTCGTGACCGTTGGTCCGGATCATCCCCCAACATCTATAAAACATCTCCATTTCTTATTTAGACTTTCCTAACCTATGTTTTCTCGACCGTCGGATTTTGATCGGATGATCCAACTCCTCTCTTTTCCCATATATATATAGTCTATCCCTAGTCCATTTTGGACCAAACCCTATTTTCTAGGGATCCTCCCCTGTCCAATCTCCACCGCCACCAACTTCCTCGGGATCCATCCCGAGCCAACCACCTCCTCCCTGTCCCCTGGATGCATCCGGCTGCCGCAGTTGCCTTCATCCGCGCTCGCTGCTGGCAAGACCATGGCCAGGCCGTGCCTCGTCTCTTTGTTCCGCTCTAGTTGTCTCCTTCTTCTTCCCTTTCTCTCTCTGTCAGTCCTCTACCCCTCTCTGTACAGGACGAACAGGAGCTCCCGTCGCCGCGCCATGTTGGCGTTCCTCTGCTTCGTCGCCGCCCAGGACCCTCACGCTCGAGGCTGTCCTCCTTGTCCCCGCGCCTCTGCTTCGCCAGAGACTGGCCTCGTCGCCGCCCAAGTCCACCGGGGCTTCAGCCATGCCCGTGCCCTCCTCCAAGCGCTTCGGCCACCCAAGCAGCAGCAGCAGTCCTGAGCCCCCGCTGCATTCCCCTCGACCAAACCTCGCCGGCGACCCGCAGGTCACCAGCGCCACCTCATCTCCTCCCGCATGCGCACCGTCTCTCTCTACTTCCTCCCCGTGCTTCCTCTCTGAATCCTCTTCTAGCTTTTTCTTTCTTCAGTCAACAGCATCAGCCACTGCCCTCCATGGAGCCCAAATCGCGCCGCTGGAGCTGCATCCCCGTGCTTAGATTCCCCTGGATCCCACCGCCGGCGTCCCCAAGTCCCTGTCGCCGCCCTCTGCTTCCCTTGCATCGAGCATGGCTTGATCCGGTCAGGAGCGTTGACCGCGCCCGCAGCGCGTTGCAGCCGCGTGGCCTCGGGAGCGCCAAGTCCCCAGGCCCAGCCAGCTTCCTTCACCGAACCGGGCTCTAGCCCATGGGTGAGCTGCCCCCCAGCGCCTGCTCCTGTTGGCCCAGCAAGTTTCGGCCCGACTACATTTTTTCCCCTGCTGACGATTTTCCTATTTTCCAATGCATGCATAATTACAGGAATGCCACTATTTTGGGTTGTTAATAACTAAATGTCCATGCATCCAAATGAAACATGTTATATATGGAAAATGCTTAGAATTTCATCTAGTTTCACAATATGCTACTTTCATCCATGTTTAAAATGTTTAAAATGATGTTTGTTTAAATTTGCTCAAATGCCATGCTAAAATGTTTTATTTCATAACTAAATAACAGTAGCTCCATTTTAAATAAACTTTATATGTAAATGGGGTGGAAAAATTCCTAGTTTAACATGGTCCACTTTATTTTCCTGTTTAACAACCTTAAAATATGGTTTAGGGCAGAACAGTACCGAATCTAAAATATTGCTCATGGGGATTTTCCGGAATTGTTGTTTGTTGTTCAGGCCTCATATAAACTTGCCTAGATAGGTAGTTTTCTTATGCTTCACCCCTTCCCATGTTTAACAACATTTAATATTGTTATGTTCCTAAATGAGAGCGAACTAAATAACTCGGATGTGGTGTTTCGTCAATATGCAACTAGTTGCATATTAAGCTCCACTTAACTTGTAGTATTGTTGTTGCACTTTGCCATGCCATGCCTCATTAAACCGATCATGCATAGTACTTGTTTGTGCATCATGCCATGTTTATGCTTGTGCATTTACCATGTTGTTTGTTTCTTTCCGGTGTTGCTTCTTAGTTCCAGTAATGTTGTGATTGTGAGGATTCGTTTGACTACTCCCGTTCGTCTTCTTCATGGACTCGTTCTTCTTCCTTGTGGGATTTCAGGCAAGATGACCACTACCCTGGATCTCACTACTATCATTTCTATGCTAGTTGTTTCGTTCTATCGCTATGCTGCGTTACCTATCATTTGCTCTTCAAGCCTCCCAAATTGCCATGAACCTCTAACCTTTGACACCCTTCCTAGCAAACCATTGCTTGGCTATGTTACCACTTCTGCTTAGCCCCTCTTATAGTGTTGCTAGTTGCAGGTGAAGTTGAAGATTGCTCCATGAAGGACAGGATTATGTTGGGATATCACAATATCTCTTATATTATTAATGTATCTATATACTTGGTAAAGGGTGGAAGGCTCGGCCTTATGCCTGGTGTTTTGTTCCACTCTTGCCGCCCTAGTTTCCGTCATACCGGTGTTATGTTCCCGGATTTTGCGTTCCTTACGCGGTCGGGTGATTTATGGGACCCCCCTGACAGTTCGCTTTGAATAAAACTTGTCCAGCAAGGCCCAACCTTGGTTTTACCATTTGCCTCACCACCACCTATACCTTTCCCTTGGGTCGGCCAACCTGAGGGTCATCTTTATTTTAGCCCCCCCGGACCAGTGCTTCTCTAAGTGCTGGTCTGAACCGCGCAGACCGCGGGGCCCCCTCGGGGCAACTCGAGGTCTGGTTTTACTCGTAGGCTGACCTATCCGGTGTTGGCCTGAGAACGAGATATGTCAGCTCCTATCGAGATTGTCGGCGCATGGGGCGGCTTTGCTGGTCTTGTTTTACCATTGTTGAAATGTCTTGTAAACCGGGATTCCGAGACTGATCGGGTCTTCCTGGGAGAAGGAATATCCTTCGTTGATCGCGAGAGCTTATCATGGGCTAAGTTGGGACACCCCTGCAGGGTATAAACTTTCGAGAGCCGTGCCCGCGGTTATGTGGCAGATGGGAATTTGTTAATGTCCGGTTGTAGATAACTTGACACCAGATCCGAATTAAAACGCATCAACCGCGTGTGTAGCCGTGATGGTCTCTTCTCGGCGGAGTCCAGGAAGTGAACATGGTCTTTGGGTTATGTTTGACGTAAGTAGGAGTTCAGGATCACCTCTTGATCATTACTAGTTGACGACCGTTCCTTTGTTTCTCTTCTCGCTCTCATTTGCGTATGTTAGCCACCATATCATGCTTAGTCGCTGCTGTAACCTCACCACTTTACCCCTTCCTTTCCCATTAAGCTTTGCTAGTCTTGATACCCATGGTAATGGGATTGCTGAGTCCTCGTGGCTCACAGATTACTACAACAACAGTTGCATGTACAGGTTATACGATGATCATGACGCGAGAGCGATGTTTGCTTGTCTTGGAGTTCTTCTTCTGCTTCTTCTTCGATCAGGGGATAGGTTCCAGGTCGGCAGCCTGGGCTAGCAGGGTGGATGTCATTTGAGTTTCTGTTTGTGTTTCATCCCTAGTCGGATGGTTGCTCTTATGTATGATGTATTGTTGTATTCATGTGGCATTGTATGCCTCTTGTATGTATCCCCATCTATTATGTAATGTTGATGTAATGATATCCACCTTGTAAAAGCGTTTCAATATGCGGTTCTATCCTTGGTGGGACCTTCGAGTCTCTTTAGGATAGTGTCGCATATTGGGCATGATAAGTTGGTATCAGAGCCTCGACCGACCATAGGAGCCCCCTTGATTGTTGGCCGTTGTTGAGTCTAGAAGAAAACAATTTTGAGTCTTAGGATTATATATATCGAAGAGTAGGATTCTTTTTACTCCTCAGCCCCCTTCGTCGCTCTGGTGAGGACTCCTGACGTAGATGTTTTGTCTTTCCTCTCCTCAAATTTCACTAATTTTTTTAGGATCACGCGGGTATCTTGGAATCGTTCCGATATTCTTATGACGAGAACATTGTTCTTGGTGCCTCCTGACATTTAGGGGTTGTGGCAGTGTCCCGGGGAGTTGAGCTCCGAGGTGTTGTCGTCATAATTTTATCGTTGTAGTCCTGGAATACCTGAGTTTTGCCGACATCGAAAATCTCTTTTATGCAGTTGTTGGTGAGATAACCTCGACGTCACCCAGTACTGGGGAGTTCGGGAGTATTGCCATAGCTCGTATAACGGATGCTTTTCGAAGGTTGAGGTACATGATTTCCGGAGTTTTCTTGGTTATGTGTTGACGGATGGATACAGCTGGATGTAGGGATTGTTAGTTTGGGTGAGATATATTGCTTCCCCTGTATCCCCAACACCTGATTGCATAACCAGAAAGTTTCGGGAGTTTATAGGTGGAAATTCAACTAGCTCCTAGAATATCTTTTCGACAGATGCCTGATATGGGATTGGGTAAATCTCTATCATATGTATTTGTTCCGGCTTATTCTGCAAGCCAAATCCTTTGTTTTGTTTTATTTGTGGTATTCGAGTTGCTTCGAAGTCAAATGTTGAATCCATACATTTCCTAAACGATGTTCTCATATTGCTATGTGAATACTAATCCTTTTTTATCATTGAGGTTGTCATGTTAATTCTTTTCCAAGCGGTGCGCTTCTCTTCGAGATGATCCCATCATTCTCCCCATCCGCAAGATCAATTCTAAGTTTTCTCAACGGTGTTTGTTTCGTTCATCCCAAGTTGTCTTTGTTTTTCCCCACCCTCCCACCCTTTTCTTCAAGGACTCATTTATTTTAAATCAAGTATCCATTTATTCATGTGAAGTCACTTCACTCTTTTCAATCAATATTTTGATCCGGTGATCCCTCGTGAAGATGCTCACGAGCTTCAAGTTCATCATCCTTCATTCTTTTTTCTTCTCCGGTGGATCCAATTCAAGCTTTCAGTGTTGATCATATTCCTTTCCTCGTGTCAAATGCTTTCTCATGCCGGTGCACCTCTCATTCACTCACCTCTTGCTATTCATTTGTTCCAGAGTGTTGAAGATATCTCAGAAGATTTGTGTTTCCATTCTCAATCCGTTCAAGTTATTTTGAGGTTGTTATCTCATTCAAGCCATTTAATTCTACCGGTGCAATCTCTATTTCAAGCAATCCTTCAATGATGTTTCTTTTGAGTGGGCCCTAACCCACAGGTCTTTTCCCAGGATCTTACCTGACTCTCCTAATTTTCCCGGAGCCATTCCCAAATTCTTTTTGAAGTTTGACGTAAGAATGAATTTCATCAGTCAGATGTTCTCCAAGATCTCTTTCAAATCCTTTTCATCTTTGGTTCAACCCTTCCTCTTTTTCATTCTCCTGGAGTATCTCAGTAATTTTGGTGGTGTTTCTCGTCGTCATCTGAAGACCGAAGAAGAGTTTCTCTTAAATCTTGGTCCATTCTCTTGAAGATTCATGGTTCTAGCTTCATGCCATCCTCATAATTGTTTTTGATTGTGACTATTCTTTTCACCCATCCGGAGCATTTCATGAGTTGTTTCCATTTCTTTCCTCCGAAGGCCATCATGTCATAATTTTTCATTCTCAGCGTGTAGTTATCGTTCTCCAAATCTTACCGGTGAATTGTTTAAATATCCTCTAATCAGTTCATGATCTCTTCGTTCTCATGTATCTAAATCCCCTCAAGTATCTTCATTCGTTTCCCATTCTTCCCGGTGAATTGTGCCTTCGCTATGTTCATTTTCAATTCTTACGGTGGTTCGTTCAAGATTTCTCTTCATTCGTCATCGTATCAATTCATTCATTCGTTGTTTCCAAATCCCACCGGTGGTTCCATCAATACCTTCTCAAGTTCGCGCTTTATCTCTTTTAATCCTTCTACGGGAATAAGTAGTATGCCAAATCCGTTGCTTGTCATCAATTAAATTTGATGAAGGATAAACATACAATAAATCCTATTCTTATTTCCTCGAGGTGACTCAATTCTTTTTCCGGAGATTATTCATGATGAATAAATTCTTGATTACAAGTGATTCATCTTTCTTTTCGGAGTTGGTCATCATATCACATTTCTCAGTTCGAGATGCTTCATCTTTTTTCTTTTCCGGAGTTCCAAGTTTTCCGCATTATCGTCGCGAAGCTCCACCTAAATTATTGCAAGGTTTCACCTTGTTCTTTCAACTTCTCTTTCCTTTTGTCATTCTTTTATTACCGGAGTTCTTCATGGAAGCTCTACATGATGGTTCATCAAGGATTTAATTCCTTCTTGAAGTGTTCATCGAGATTCTTTTCAGAGGAGTTCAAGCATTCTTCATCTTGCATTCCGAAGTGCAATTCTTTCTACCTTATCTTTTGAGGTGGTGTTATGCCACTCTTGGCAATTTCCTTCATGTTTCATGATTCATATTTTGTCAAGAATGAGGTATTTTAAATCCATCATTTTCTCTTCGTTCAAGAGATCTTTTCGACCAATCAACTTCTTCGTTGGAGTTATCTTGTGTCATATTTCACCTAAAGCCTTTCCTTAAGGGTTGTTGCTATTTGTGGTGATTATGCATGACCCAAGCTTGCTCTTTATTCACTTGGTGGAAGAAGTTTTTCATCTCTTTGGTGCTCTCAATCAAATCAATGGTTTCCATTAGTGGCCGGTTGTCACCTCATCATTTTGAGATGTTTGCCATAAGCCCACAACAAGCTTGTGCTTCTCGTTGTTGATTTTCCAACAACTCCGTTCGATTCTTCTTTGCAAGGATGCTTTCCAAGTTCACTTGTGGCAAAAGTTGTCATTTTCTTCTCCGTCCCTTTATCTCAACGGTCTAACTTCTATTCTTTCGTTATGGAGGCATTGTGTTGTTGTGCTCTTCACCCATCACCTCGTTTGGTGAGGATCGTCTTCTTTTCTGGCTTATCCATTTAATCGGAGTGTTGTATCATCTCTTCAATAACTTTTCATCTCATCAAGTTTTCTTCTCTTTTCTACCGGAGTGCTGTCCAAGTTCTGTCATTCTTGTTCCTTGGCTATCTCATTATACCGAGGTGGTCATATTCTTTTCGTTCGTGAAGCTCTTATTTCCATGTCTTTCAACCTTCAAGTTCTCGTAATACTCCTTGTTCCTCTTTTCTACCGGATTGTTTGCAATCTCGTTCATCTCTGTTGTACTCTTTCTTTTAAATTGCTCAACCTCTCAAGGTTCGTGGTTTCACTCGTTCGTCAAAGAAGCAACTTTATTTTACCTCTCCTCTTCCTTTTTCCTCCGGTGCCATCCTAGATCTCGGGACGAGATCCTCTCGTAGTGGTGGAGTGTTGTAACGCCCCGAATACAACTTTCCATATTCGTAACTCCAACTCTTACCTTTTTCAGAGATGTGATATGTTATTTCCTCCGTGGTTGGGTTTTTGTCTGTTGTTTTGCATTTTGTTCTTGTTATGCATCTTGTCTCGTGTCATCATTCGCATTGCATCGGCTTCGTTTTCTTAAAACTTGCATTCGTTCGCCGCTGCCGTTTCTCCCTTTTGCCTTCATCACCTTCCCTCGGATCACCTTGCCCGCGCTGACCGTTCCAGACCAATCGGGTTTTTGCTTCCCTCTTGACCGTGACGACCAAACCCCCCTCTTGGCGTGTCCGAAAACCGCCCGAACCCGAACCGGGCTGTCGTGACCGTTGGTCCGGATCATCCCCCAACATCTATAAAACATCTCCATTTCTTATTTAGACTTTCCTAACCTATGTTTTCTCGACCGTCGGATTTTGATCGGATGATCCAACTCCTCTCTTTTCCCATATATATATAGTCTATCCCTAGTCCATTTTGGACCAAACCCTATTTTCTAGGGATCCTCCCCTGTCCAATCTCCACCGCCACCAACTTCCTCGGGATCCATCCCGAGCCAACCACCTCCTCCCTGTCCCCTGGACGCATCCGGCTGCCGCAGCTGCCTTCATCCGCGCTCGCTGCCGGCAAGACCACGGCCAGGCCGTGCCTCGTCTCTTTGTTCCGCTCCAGTTGTCTCCTTCTTCCTCCCTTTCTCTCTCTGTCAGTCCTCTACCTCTCTCTGTACAGGACGAACAGGAGCTCCCGTCGCCGCGCCATGTTGGCGTTCCTCTGCTTCGTCGCTGCCCAGGACCCTCACGCTCGAGGCTGTCCTCCTCGTCCCCGCGCCTCTGCTTCGCCAGAGACTGGCCTCGTCGCCGCCCAAGTCCACCGGGGCTTCAGCCATGCCCGTGCCCTCCTCCACGCGCTGCCCTGCCGGACCTCTCCTTCAGCCGAGCTCCTCTCCCTCGTGCGCTCGTCTCCTCTTGCTGATCTGCGTCGTCCCGGAGCAAGCTCACCGGCGTTCCTCGTCATCCTCACGTCAATGGCCGTCGGCCACACAAGCAGCAGTAGCAGTCCTGAGCCCCCGCTGCATTCCCCTCGACCAAACCTCGCCGGCGACCCGCAGGTGACCAGCGCCACCTCATCTCCTCCCGCATGCCCACCGTCTCTCTCTACTTCCTCCCCGTGTTTCCTCTCTGAATCCTCTTCTGATTTTTCTTTCTTCAGTCAACAGCATCAGCCACTGCCCTCCATGGAGCCCAAATCGCGTCGCTGGAGCTCCATCCCCGTGCTTAGATTCGCCTGGATCCCACCGCCGGCATCCCCAATTCCCTGTCGCCGCCCTCTGCTTCCCCTGCATCGAGCATGGCTCGATCCGGTCAGGCGCATTGACCGCGCCCGCAGCGCGTTGCAGCCGCGTGGCCTCGGGAGCGCCAAGTCCCCAGGCCCAGCCAGCTTCCTTCACCGAACCGGGCTCTAGCCCATGGGTGAGCTTCCCCCCCCAGCGCCTGCTCCTGTCGGCCCAGCAAGTTTCGGCCCGACTACATTTTTTCCCCTGCTGACGATTTTCCTATTTTCCAATGCATGCATAATTACAGGAATGCCACTGTTTTGGGTTGTTAATAACTAAATGTCCATGCATCCAAATGAAACATGTTATATATGGAAAATGCTTAGAATTTCATCTAGTTTCACAATATGCTACTTTCATCCATGTTTAAAATGTTTAAAATGATGTTTGTTTAAATTTGCTCAAATGCCATGCTAAAATGTTTTATTTCATAACTAAATAACCGTAGCTCCATTTAAATAAACTTTATATGTAAATGGGGTGGAAAAATTCCTAGTTTAACATGGTCCACTTTATTTTCCTGTTTAACGACCTTAAAATATGGTTTAAGGCAGAACATTACTGAATCTAAAATATTGCTCATGGGGATTTTCCGGAATTGTTGTTTGTTGTTCCGGCCTCATATAAACTTGCCTAGATAGGTAGTTTTCTTATGCTTCACCCCTTGCCATGTTTAACAACATTTAATATTGTTGTGTTCCTAAATGAGAGCGAACTAAATAACTCGGATGTGGTGTTTCGTCAATATGCAACTCGTTGCATATTGAGCTCCACTTAACTTGTAGTATTGTTGTTGCACTTTGCCATGCCATGCCTCATTAAACCGGTCATGCATCATACTTGTTTGTGCATCATGCCATGTTTATGCTTGTGCATTTACCATGTTGTTTGTTTCTTTCTGGTGTTGCTTCTTAGTTCCGGTAATGTTGCGATTGTGAGGATTCGTTCGACTACTCCCGTTCGTCTTCTTCATGGACTCGTTCTTCTTCCTTGCGGGATTTCAGGCAAGATGACCGCTACCCTGGATCTCACTACTATCATTGTTATGCTAGTTGTTTCGTTCTATCGCTATGCTGCGTTACCTATCATTTGCTCTTCAAGCCTCCCAAATTGCCATGAACCTCTAACCTTTGACACCCTTCCTAGCAAACCATTGCTTGGCTATGTTACCGCTTCTGCTTAGCCCCTCTTATAGCGTTGCTAGTTGCAGGTGAAGTTGAAGATTGCTCCATGATGGACATGATTATGTTGGGATATCACAATATCTCTTATATTATTAATGCATCTATATACTTGGTAAAGGGTGGAAGGCTCGGCCTTATGCCTGGTGTTTTGTTCCACTCTTACCGCCCTAGTTTCCATCATACCGGTGTTATGTTCCCGGATTTTGCGTTCCTTACGCGGTCGGGTGATTTATGGGACCCCCTAACAGTTCGCTTTGAATAAAACTTGTCCAGCAAGGCCCAACCTTGGTTTTATCATTTGCCTCACCACCACCTATACCTTTCCCTTGGGTCGGCCAACCCGAGGGTCATCTTTATTTTAGCCCCCCGGGCCAGTGCTTCTCTAAGTGCTGGTCTGAACCGGGCAGACTGCAGGGCCCCCTCGGGGCAACTCGAGGTCTGGTTTTACTCGTAGGCTGACCTATCCGGTGTTGCCCTGAGAACGAGATATGTGCAGCTCCTATCGGGATTGTCGGCGCATCGGGCGGCTTTGCTGGTCTTGTTTTACCATTGTTGAAATGTCTGGTAAACCGGGATTCCGAGACTGATCGGGTCTTCCTGGGAGAAGGAATATCCTTCGTTGATCGTGAGAGCTTATCATGGGCTAAGTTGGGACACCCCTGCAGGGTATAAACTTTCGAGAGCCGTGCCCGCGGTTATGTGGCAGATGGGAATTTGTTAATGTCCGGTTGTAGATAACTTGACACTAGATCCGAATTAAAACGCATCAACCGCGTGTGTAGCCGTGATGGTCTCTTCTCGGCGGAGTCTGGGAAGTGAACACGATCTTTGGGTTATGTTTGACGTAAGTACGAGTTCAGGATCACCTCTTGATCATTACTAGTTGACGACCGTTCCTTTGTTTCCCTTCTCGCTCTCATTTGCATATGTTAGCCACCATATCATGCTTAGTCGCTGCTGCAACCTCACCACTTTACCCCTTCCTTTCCCATTAAGCTTTGCTAGTCTTGATACCCATGGTAATGGGATTGCTGAGTCCTCGTGGCTCACAGATTACTACAAAAACAATTGCAGGTACAGGTTATATGATGATCATGACGCGAGAGCGATGTTTGCTTGTCTTGGAGTTCTTCTTCTGCTTCTTCTTCGATCAGGGGATAGGTTCCAGGTCGGCAGCCTGGGCTAGCAGGGTGGATGTCGTTTGAGTTTCTATTTGTGTTTCATCCGTAGTCAGATGGTTGCTCTTATGTATGATGTATTGTTGTATTCGTGTGGCATTGTATGCCTCTTGTATGTATCCCCGTCTATTATGTAATGTTGATGTAATGATATCCACCTTGCAAAAGCGTTTCAATATGCAGTTCTATCCTTGGTGGGACCTTCGAGTCTCTTTAGGATAGTGTCGTATATTGGGCATGACACCCTCTCCGGTGTCTATATAAACCGGAGGGTTTTAGTCCGTAGGACCAACAACCATTACAACAATCATACCATAGGCTAGCTTCTAGGGTTTAGCCTCCTTGATCTCGTGGTAGATCCACTCTTGTACTACCCATATCATCAATATCAATCAAGCAGGAGTAGGGTTTTACCTCCATCGAGAGGGCCCGAACCTGGGTAAAAACATCGTGTCCCTTGTCTCCTGTTACCATCCGCCTAGATGCACAGTTCGGGACCCCCTACCCGAGATCCGCCGGTTTTGACACCGACATTGGTGCTTTCATTAAGAGTTCCTATGTGTCGTCACCGATAGGCTCGATGGCTTCTTCAATCAACAACAACGCCGTCCAGGGTGAGACTTTTCTCCCCTGACAGATCTTCGTGTTCGGCGGCTTTGCACTGCGAGCCAATTCGCTTGGCCGTCTGGAGCAGATCGAAAGCTACGCCCCTGGCCATCAGGTCAGATTTGGAAGCCTAAACTTCACGGCTGACATCCGCAGAGGTTCGATCTTCGATGGATTCAAGCCATAGCCGAGCGTGCCGCACTGTCACGATGGGCATGATCTAGGTCTGCCGCCGGACAGTACCTTGGAGGCCGCACACGAATCCGCTCCGACCCATAGCTCGGAGCCGACCGCGCAGATCGAGGACCGGTGGCTGGACACCGCCTCGGGAGCTGCAGCTGCTATGGCGATGGAGCCGAATACTGACCTTGTCCCTTATAAAGCTCGTGACTCCGAGGTGCCGGACTCCTTGCCAGACTCCGAACCTCCTGCGCCCCTACCAATCGAATCCGATTGGGCGCCGATCATGGAGTTCACTGCCGTGGACATCTTTCAGCACTCACCCTTTGGCGACATCCTGAATTCGCTAAAGCATCTCTCGTTATCAGGAGAGCCCTGGCCGGACTGCGGTCAGGATGGTTGGGATGCGGACGACGAAGAAATTCAAAGCCCACCCACCACCCACTTTGTAGCCACTGTCGACGATCTAACCGACATGCTAGACTACGACTCCGAAGACATCGACGGTATGGACGACGATGCCGGAGACGATCAAGAACCAGCGCCTACAGGGCACTGGAAGACCACCTCATCATACGACATATACATGGTGGACACCCTAAAGGATGGGGACGGCGAAGAAGCAGTGGAGGCAGATTCCTCTAAGAAACAGCCCAAGCGCCGACGTCAGCAGCGCCGCTCTAAATCCCGCCACAGCAAGAATGGAGATTCCGGCACCGGAGATAATAACACCCCGGAGAGTGCCGAAGACAACCCCCTCAAGCAAGATTCAGCACAGGAGGACGGAGAAGCCAGCCCTCAAGAGAGAGCGGCACACGAGGAGATAGAGGATGACAATTACATGCCTCCCTCCGGAGATGAGGCAAGCCTCAACGACGACAAATTCGTTGTGCCCGAGGATCCCGTCGAACAAGAGCGTTTTAAACGCCGGCTAATGGCCACGGCGAACAGCCTAAAAAAGAAGCAGCAACAGCTTCGAGCTGATCAAGACCTGCTGGCCGACAGATGGACCGACGTCCTCGCAGCTGAAGAGTATGAACTCGAACGCCCCTCCAAAAGCTACCCAAAAACGCAAGTTGCTCCCCCGACTAGAGGAGGAAGCATACAAACCTTCGTCACCAGCGCACAATACGGCAGACCGACCACCTCGTGGCCGCAATAGAGAGGCATCTAGGCCCTCCGCCAGAACCGTACCCCGACATCGCTCGAAAAGCGCGAAGCCACGGGGGAATGCGCCGGACTTGCGGGATATATTGGAGGACAAGGCAAGACAATCCAGATCTATCTACGGATCACGTGGGTGCCCCACGACCCACGGCGACTACCGTCGCGCCGGATATAGCAACTCCGGCCAGGCCGAACACAGTAGACAACGCTCTCTTGAGCTAAGTCGCGATATTGCTCAATATAGAGGCGCCGCACACCCACTATGGTTCACAGACGAAGTAATGGATCATCAAATCCCTGAAGGGTTTAAACCCGTGAACATTGAATCGTATGATGGCACAACAGACCCCGCGGTTTGGATCGAAGATTATCTCCTTCATATCCATATGGCCCGCGGCGACGATCTCCACGCCATCAAGTATCTCCCACTCAAGCTTAAAGGACTAGCTCAGCATTGGCTTAACAGCTTGCCCGCAGAGTCAATTGGGTGTTGGGAGGACCTGGAAGCCGCGTTCCTCGACAACTTCCAGGCCACATATGTGCGACCACCAGACGCCGATGACCTAAGCCACATAATTCAGCAGCCAGACGAATCGGCCAGACAGTTCTGGACACGGTTCCTAACAAAGAAAAATCAAATCGTCGACTGTCTGGATGTAGAGGCCCTCGCAGCCTTCAAACATAACATCCGCGACGAGTGGCTGGCCTGGCACCTAGGACAGGAAAAGCCGAAATCCATGGCAGCCCTCACATCACTCATGACCCGCTTCTGTGCGGGAGAGGACAGCTGGCTAGCTCGCAGTAACAACCTCAGCAAAAATTCTGGCAGTCCGGACAACAAGGACCACAATGGCAGGTCGCGTCGCAACAAAAACAAACGCCGCGTTAACGGCGACAACACTGAGGATACGGCAGTCAACGCCGGATTCAGAGGCTCTAAACCCGGTCAGCGGAAAAAGCCATTCAAAAGAACTACTCCGGGTCCGTCCAATTTGGACCGAATACTCGACCGCTCTTGCCAGATACATGGCACCCCCGAAAAGGCAGCTAACCACACCAACAGGGATTGTTGGGTATTCAAGCAGCCAGGCAAATTAATTGCCGAAAACAATGACAAGGGGCTGCACAGCGATGACAAGGAGGAGACTCGGCCGCGGAACAGTAGAGGACAGAAGGATTTCCCCCCACAAGTGCAGATGGTAAACATGATATACGCAACCCACATACCCAAGAGGGAGCGGAAGCATGCACTTAGGGACGTGTATGCGATGGAGCCAGTCGCCCCAAAGTTCAACCCATGGTCCTCTTGCCCGATCATTTTCGATCGAAGGGACCACCCTACCAGTATCCGCCATGGTGGATTCGCCGCATTGGTTTTAGACCCAATCGTCGATGGATTTCACCTCACTAGAGTCCTAATGGATGGCGGCAGCAGCCTGAACCTGCTTTATCAGGATAAAGTGCGCAAGATGGGCATAGACCC
Source organism: Triticum aestivum (assembly GCF_018294505.1). Taxonomy (NCBI): domain Eukaryota; kingdom Viridiplantae; phylum Streptophyta; class Magnoliopsida; order Poales; family Poaceae; genus Triticum; species Triticum aestivum. The sequence continues at coordinate 253,540,786 of NC_057801.1, read as the reverse complement.
CTCAAGGATTAAACCTACAAAGATGACCTTCAAAGGCGTCATACCAGGTGTTGAGGCCAATTGTACAGGCTTAGTCACACTGGAAGTGGTCTTCGGATCCCCGGATAATTTCCAAAGCGAGGAGTTAATCTTCGACATAGTCCCGTTCCGCAGTGGCTATCATGCTCTGCTCGGACGAACCGCGTTCGCAAAGTTCAACGCGGTGCCGCATTATGCATACCTTAAGCTCAAGATGCCAGGCCCTCGTGGAGTCATCACGGAGGAACACACAGCGGCTCTCGCGACAGAAGTACAGAGCAACCTGTTAAGGCAATTTTTGAGTCCGGCCGTTAAACGACCACACATGGCCAAACGCGCCCGGAGTAACATCAATCAGGACCACCTGGCACGTTCCGAGCACACGTAGCAATGCGGCCCCAACCCCAGCCCTCGCATGATTGCAAGACCAGCCCTTCGCGTACATCATTACGCTCTGGGGATACCATGGGCATAGGGGGAGGGGCACGACCACAACAGGCCCAGAGTGCGGCTTAACCACACCAGGGGCTCCCAAGTGTGTCACTCTTTTTTCTTTCTTTTTATTTTTTCCACAGGACTCCGTCCACCAGAGGCCCTGTCCGGCAGTAGATCTGCTGAACTCACGATGCAACAGCCAGGGAGGGACAATGGCTACGACGAACACCCAGGTGGTCTCCATTATGAGCATTACATCTGTTTAATACAACATTCCGCAGCCTACCCCTGGAGGGAGACACTTTTAATAGTCCAACCCTTGCTTACCGCACTATTTGTATCGTTCTGCACCTATGGCAGAATTCCTCGAATAAACAATGCATCACTTTTTGTTTATAATTGCATTCTTTTTTTACATATATGTTCATTTATGACATCTTGCACCCGTACATTTTGGTACGGCCGAATACACCAGGGGCTTATGTTCCCCGCATTATGGTGTGATAAGTCCGAACACTTTCACAAGTGCGGCACCCCGAACTTATAGCATTATATGCATCGGCTCCGAATCATGTCTTGGGTCAATAGTTGGGTTTGCCCGGCTCCCATGTTTTGGTACCCTACGTTCCGTTCCGTCGGCTAAGGTAGCACTGGGAGAACCACTGCGATTGCGCCCCGGTTGACCTGGGCGACCGCCTCAGTGGAGAAAGCTAAAACTGACTGTCATGATAAGGCGAGAGCTAGTCGCTGTTCGAGAGGTCTTTTCGAGTCCCTAAAGATTTATGTCGCTTAGAGCGAGGAACCGACTGTGTCCGGCCCAGGCGTGGATAGCGCCCCGAACTCGGTCTTCCGAATACTAGGGGCTTCGCCGAAATTTAAAGTTATAGAATTCTATGGCTAAGTGAGCGTGTTCAAGCATTATAAGTCCGGTTGCCTTGTTCGTTGTGTTGAGCGCCTCCCTAGATGGACCCAAAAATGGGAACAAGAGTGCTCAAGTTTATCCCGAACACCCCAGCACTCGTGGCATGGGGGCTGAAGCCGACGACTTGCCATCTCTCAGATTTAATAAACGGCCGCACAGAAGGTAATATTTTAAATCAGTAAGCGTTGCTTAGCGCATATGAACAAAGTTTTCAGCGCACATGATAACACATTGCGAGTTTACTCAATAATTACATCTTTGGGGCACTCATCCGCAATCTTGCGGGCACCCTTCAGGACACTCTTATAGTACATCTCGGGCGTACGATACTCCTTGCCCGCTGGCGGCGCGTCCGTGATAAGCCTCTCCGCATCCAGCCTGCCCCAATGCACCTTTGCGCGGGCAAGGGCCCGACGGGCACCTTCAATGCAGGCGGAGCGCTTGATGACTTCCACCCAGGGGCACGCATCCACCAGCCGCCGCACGAGGCCGAAGTAGCTCCCAGGCATGGCCTCTCCAGGCCACAGCCGGACTACGAGGCCCTTCATGGCCTGCTCGGCTACCTTGTGGAGCTCGACCAGCTGCTTCAGCTGGTCGCTAGGGGGCACAGGATGTCCGGCCTCAGCGTACTGAGACCAGAAGACCTTCTCCGTTGAGCTCCCCTCCTCGGCCCGGTACAATGCGGCGGCATCGGACACGCTGCGAGGCAGATCTGCAAACGCCCCTGGAGAGCTCCGAATTCGGGTAAGTAACAGGTAATTTACATTCACATGCTTTCTTTGCATGAAAAATGCCTTACCCGCCGCTATTTTCTTCACCGCCTGAATCTCCTGGAGGGCCTTATGGGCCTCGGCCTTAGCGGCTTTGGCACTTTCAAGAGCCGAGGCAAGCTCGGACTCTCGAGTCTTCGAGTCGCGCTCCAAACTCTCATGCTTCTCCATGAGAGCCTGGAGCTCTTGCCGCACCTCCGCCACCCGCGCCTCCTGCTTCTCTCGCTCCGCTCGTTCCGCGGTCGCATTGCGTTCGGCCGCGGACACGGCCTCCTTCAGGGTCGCCACCTCGTTCGTGGCCCCTGCAGTACCCACGTTATCCTTGTTATTTCTATTGCAACCAAAATCCTTTTCTGTAAGGTACAAATTTAATGGGTGTTACTCACCTTCTTTGTCCTCGAGCTGCTTCTTGGCAGGCCGAGCTCGTTCTCGAACCGCTCGAGGTCCTGCTTCAAAGCACCGACCTCCGCAGTCAGTGCGGCAGAGGTCAGCAGCGCAGCCTGCAAACCCATATTGACATAATTTTTAGCACTCCTGCGTATATCTTTTTTAGATCCTCAGTCCGGTTTTTCTTTCCGAACACCGAACCGAGCATCAGGGGCTACTGTCTATGCGGTATTACATTACATATTTTAAAACGTCTTACCTCAAAGCCTGTTAGAAGGCTGCTGCAGGCTTCGGTCAGCCCGCTCTTGGCGAGCTGAACCTTCTGAATCACCGCACTCATGATAGTGCGGTGTTCTTCATCGATGGAAGCGCCGTTGAGCGCCTCCAACAAGTTGTCCGGCGCCTCCGGTTGGACGGAGGCTGCCGGTGTCACGCTCTTGCCCTTCTTACGAAGCGGCCGTCTGCCGGACTCCGGAACCACTGCAGGTTCCGGCATGGAGTCCGGCGCAAAGTCCGGGAGGCTGCATTGTGGCACCTCCGGAGCCTCCTCTTGATGGGTCCCCTCCTGGGGTCCCACCTCGGCGTCCTCGGCGTCGCGAGGGGTGGAGGCAGTCGGAATGGAATCTACATCCGACGGAGCCAAGGACCCGCTTGATGAAGCGGGAAGATCATCCTCGGCCGGACTACAGGTAGTGTGCGGCATTAGAAGGACACTACGTGACACAAAAGAGAAATTATAAATCATTCAGGAATCCGGATACTTACGATCTTGCCGGAGGCTTGGCCCTTGAGGGCCACCCTTCGTCGCCAACGTTGGCGTTGGCGGAGCTGTCCGGAGGAAGGGTCCTTCCCCTCTTGGACCCTTCGGCCTCCCCTGTTGGGGAAGCCTTCCTCTTCCTCTCTCCCCCCTCTTGGGGAGAGTCTTCTTTCTCCTCCTCGTCTTCGGGGGAGGAGTCCGCCTCAGAGCCATCGGACGATGAGTCCGATATCACCTGGCGCCGGGAACTCCTTCGGGTTCCCGTGGCCTTCTTCTTGGCCTTCTTCTCCGGCACCACGTAAAGGGCTGGAACCAGCAGCCCCGTCAAACGGGTGTCCGCTGGGTCTTCGGGGAGGGGAGCCGGACAGTCTACCTGTCCGGACGTCCTCTGCCAGTCCTGTCAAAGGCATTGGGAGTTTTAGATCCCACAATAGAGTCAAACTATGAAAAAAATGTCCCATAGAGGATAACAAAGCTTACCTCGCCGGTCGGGCGCTTGGTGCTGAATCCGCGGTCTTCCGTCACGGATGCGGGGGCTTCTCCGCCCTTGAACAGTACCCTCCAGGCAGCTTCGTACGTCGTGTCGAAGAGCCCGCTCAGGGTCCAGTGCTGTGCCGGATCAAACTCCCACAGATTGAAGGCCCGTTGTTGGCAGGGGAGAATCCGGCGGACGAGCATGACCTGGATCACATTGACAAGCCTAAGCTTCTTGTTCACCAAGGTCTGGAGACAGGACTGGAGTCCTGTCAGCGCCTCCAAACTGCCCCATAGCAAGCCCTTCTCTTTCCAAGAGGTGAGCGGCATAGGGATACCAGATCTGAACTCGAGGGCCACTGCCCATTTAGGGTCACGCGACTCAGTGATGTAGAACCACCCCGATTGCCACCCCTTGACGGACTCCATGAAGGCCCCCTCGAGCCAGGTGACGTTGGGAATTTTGCCCACCATGGCGCCTCCGCACTCCGCTTGGACGCCCTTCACTACCTTCCGCTTGACATTGAAGGTCTTTAGCCACAAGCCGAAGTGGGGCTGGATGTAGAGGAAGGCCTCGCACATGACGATAAACGCCGAGATGTTGAGGATGAAGTTTGGCGCCAGATCGTGGAAGTCCAGGCCGTAGTAGTACATGAGCCCCCGGACGAAGGGATGAAGTGGGAAGCCCAGTCCGCGGAGGAAGTGGGGAAGGAATACGACCCTCTCATGGGGCCTGGGGGTGGGGATGAGCTGCCCCTCTTCGGGCAGCTGGTGCGCGATGTCGCTGGAAAGGTATCCGGCGCCGCGCAGCTTTTCGATGTGCCCCTCCGTAACGGAGGAGGCCAACCACTTGCCTCCCGCTCCGGACATGACTGGAGAAGGTCGAGACGAGATGTGCGGACTTGGGCGCTGGAGCTCGAGTGCGCGGAGATGGATAAGCAAAGGAGGAAGAAGGCGTAGGTAAAAAGGTGGATCCTTATCCCCTTATATATGGGCGGACGAAGACTATGCGTCCCCACCGGCCTGGTAAAACTCGCTTATCTCCCAAGCGCCACCATCAATGGCGCGGTTGGGTTACCCACGTCCGTATTGATGGGAATCCCGGAATAAGGGGAACACGATCTCTGCTTCGACAAGACGTGCCAAGGAAACCGCTTCGCTAAACGCGCTGAGGTGGTATAATAAAAAACGATTCAAGTAAAGGCTTGGTGGTGGTGTGACGTCATGCCCCAAAATACGTCAGCAGATTGAACTTGTGTACATATTATTCTCTCTACGGTGGAATGTGGAATTTATTTTGCAGAGCCGGACACTATCCTGGTGTTCACAATCTTCTATGAGTTATTCGGAGGAGGAACCCGCCTTGCAATGCCGAACAATATGCGCGTCGGACTCATCGTCATTGAAGCCTGGTTCAGGGGCTACTGAGGGAGTCCTGGACTAGGGGGTGTCCGGATAGCCGGACTATCATCGTCAGCCGGACTCCAAGACTATGAAGATACAAGATTGAAGACTTCGTCCCGTGTCCGGATGGGACTTTCCTTGGCGTGGAAGGCAAGCTTGGCGATACGGATATGTAGATCTCCTACCATTGTAACCGACTTTGTATAACCCTAGCCCTCTCCGGTGTCTATATAAACCGGAGGGTTTTAGTCCGTAGGACCAACAACCATTACAACAATCATACCATAGGCTAGCTTCTAGGGTTTAGCCTCCTTGATCTCGTGGTAGATCCACTCTTGTACTACCCATATCATCAATATCAATCAAGCAGGAGTAGGGTTTTACCTCCATCGAGAGGGCCCGAACCTGGGTAAAAACATCGTGTCCCTTGTCTCCTGTTACCATCCACCTAGATGCACAGTTCGGGACCCCCTACCCGAGATCCGCCGGTTTTGACACTGACAGCGGGCGGGTCCTCTTCCTCCTCCTTCTTCCCCCACTCCTCCGTTTCGTCAGTGTCGCCAGCATCAAGGCCGAGCCCATGGAGACATCGCTCGGGGGGCGCACCCACGGCGGCGCCCTCGTCATCAACGAAGGAGGCCGTGGCTCCTCTGCTCCCTCCTCCCGCCTCGTCAAGCTGAAGACGGAGCTGTGGCTCGTTGCCGTGAAGAACGAGGACGAGGACATGGCCATGGACGACGAGGCCGCCCTCAAGTGGGCGCACGAGGACTACGTTTAGATGGAGATGGAGCGCTAGTGCCGCGTCCTCGAAGAGATTGCCACTCAGCACCGCGGCCGTGACGAGGGCGGCGTCATCGTCCTCGAGGACAGAGACGACGAGGCACCGCCGCCAACCAAACCCGTCTGCAAAGGCGACCCACGGCAGGGGTGTAGCAAGGGCGGCGTGATGGAGGAGGAGGACGATGATGATGGCGGCGACTACAATGCCTTCGACAAGCTGTTCGGCCTGTAGGCGGGGGCGGCGGACGCGGCGGCGGGCGTCGGCCGCGCAGTAGTAGTAGTAGTAGTAGCAGTAGTAGTTTATTTTGTTTTCAAATTATGGTTTTAATATGCAAAAAACAATGGAACACCAAAATTTTGCCAAATTATGTGTCGTGTTTGGCCGAACTTTGGCTGAGTATGATTTTAAAAAATGGCGTCCGGGGCGACCTTGGGGTGGCGGCTAGAAACCTACCCCACACCGAATTTATCTCTGTTTCGCCCCAGGGGGCGCTATTCAAGCCCCTGGGGGGCCGAACGGCTGGACATGCTCTTAGCTAAGGCAACTTGTGTGTTGCCAATAGTATTGGTTAGTCCCAAAAATCATATAAAATAGCATATAAAACATCCAAGATGGGCAATATAATAGCATGGAACAATAAAAAATTATAGATACGTGTTGGAGACATATCAAGCATCCCCAAGCTTAATTCCTGCTCGTCCTTGAGTAGGTAAATGATAAAAACAGATTTTTTGATGTGAAATGCTACCTAACATATTTATCAATGTAATCTTCTCTATTGTGGCAAGAATATTCAGATCCATCATATTCAAAAGAAAAGTTTAATATTGACATAAAACCGATAATACTTCAAGCATACTAACAAGGCAATTATGTCTTCTCAAAATAACATGGCCAAAGAAAGATTATCCCTACAAAATCATATAGTCTGGATATGCTTCATCTTCATCACACAAAATATTTGCACAACCCCGGTTTCAGCCAAGCAATTGTTTCATACTTTAGTATTCTCAAACCTTTTCAACTTTCACGCAATACATGAGCGTGAGCCATGGACATAACACTATAGGTGGAATAGAATGGTGGTTGTGGAGAAGACAAAACAAGAAGGAGATAGTCTCACATCAACTAGGTGTATCAACGGGCTATGGAGAAGCCCATCAATAGATATCAATGTGAGTGAGTAGGGATTGCCGTGCAATGAATGCACTAGAGCTATAAGTTTATGAAAGCTCAAAAAGAAACTAAGTGGGTGTGCATCCAACTTGCTTGCTCATGAAGACCTAGGGCAGTTGAGGAAGCCCATCGTTGGAATATACAAGCCAAGTTCTATAATAAAAAATTCCCACTAGTATATGAAAGTGACAAAATAAGAGACTCTCTATCATGATTCATGAAGATCATGGTGCTACTTTGAAGCACAAGTGTGGTAAAAGGATAGTAGCATTGCACCATCTCTCTTTTTCTCTCTCTTTTTGTTTTTTGGGCCTTCTCTTTTTTTGGCCTTTTTTTCCGTCCGAAGTCTCATCCCAACTTGTGGGGGAATCATAGTCTCCATCATCCTTTCCTCACTGGGACAATGCTCTAATAATGAAGATCACACTTTTATTTACTCACAACTCAAGAATTACAACTCGATACTTAGAACAAAATATGACTCTATATGAATGCCTCCGGCGGTGTACCGGGATGTGCAATGAATCAAGAGTGACATGTATGAAAGAATTATGAAAGGTGGCTTTGCCACAAATATGATGTCAACTACATGATCATGCAAAGCAATATGACAATGATAAAGCATCTCATAATAAACGGAATGGTGGAAAGTTGCATGGCAATATATCTTGGAATGGCTATGGAATTGCCATAATAGTAGGTATGGTGGCTGTTTTGAGGAAGGTATATGGTGGGTGTATGGTATCGGCAAAAGTTGTGCGTCACAAGAGAGGCTAGCAATGGTGGAAGGGTGAGAGTGCGTATAATCCATGGACTCAACATTAGTCATAAAGAACTCACATACTTATTGCAAAAGTCTATTAGTCATCGAAACAAAGTACTACACGCATGCTCCTAGGGGAAGGGTTGGTAGGAGTTAACCATCGCTCGATCCCGACCTCCACACAAAGGATGACAATCAATAAATAATCATGCTCCGACTTCATCACATAACGGTTCACCATACGTGCATGCTACGGGAATCACAAACTTTAACACAAGTATCTCTCAAATTCACAATTACTCCACTAGCATGACTCTAATATCACCATCTTCATATCTCAAAACAATCATAAAGAATCAAACTTCTCATAGTATTCAATGCACTTTATATGAAAGTTTTTATTATATCCCTCTTGGATGCCTATCATATTAGGACTAAATTTATAACCAAAGCAAATTACCATGTTGTTTAAGACTCTAAAATAACATAAGTGAAGCATGAGGGTTCATCAATTTCTTCAAAATAAAACCACCATCGTGCTCTAAAAAGATACAAGTAAAACACTAGAGCAAAGACAAACTACTCCAAAAGATATAAGTGAAGATCAATGAGTAGTCGAATAATTGTGCAACTATGTGAAGACTCTTAACATTGAAGAATTTCAGATCTTAGGATATTATTCAAGCAGCAAGCAAATCCTAATAAAATAAAATGATGCTCCAAGCAAAACACATATCATGTGGTGAATAAATATAGCTCCAAGTAAAGTTATCGATGAACAAAGACGAAAGAGGGGATGCCTTCCGGGGCCTCCCCAAGCTTAGATGCTTGGTTGTCCTTGAATGTTACCTTGGGGTGCCTTGGGAATCCCCAAGCTTAGGCTCTTTCCACTCCTTATTCCTTAGTCCATCAAAACTTCACCCAAAACTTGAAAACTTCACAACAAAAACCTCAACAGAAAACTCGTAAGCTCCGTTAGTATAAGAAAATAAATCACCACTTAGGTACTGTTGTGAACTCACTCTAAATTCATACTGGTGTTGTATCTACTGTATTCCAACTTCTCCATGGTTCATACCCTCCGATACTACTCATAGATTCATCAAAATAAGCAAACAACACATAGAAAACAGAATCTGTCAAAAACAGAATAGTCAGTAATCTGGAAACTTTCCATACTTATGTAACTCCAAAAATTGTGAACAATTAGGACAATCTAGGAAATTTGTATATCAATCTTTTGTCAAAAATTCAGATCAAAAGCATGTTTCAGTGAGTTTTCAAATTTCCTGGACTGAGCGCAAAAGTTTCTGTTTTGGCACAGAATTGAGTCAACTATCATCCACACTATCCCAAAGGCTTTACTTGGCACTTTATTGAAACAAAAGCTATAAAAATGATTACTACAGTATCATAATCATGTGCACAAAAACAGTAGGGGTAAATATTGGGTTGTCTCCCAACAAGCGCGTTTCTTTAATGCCTTTTAGCTAGGCATGATGATTTCAACGATGCTCACATGAAAGATAAGAATTGAAACATAATGGGAGCATCATGAAGCATATGACTAGCACATTTAAGTCTAACCCACTTCCTATGCATAGGGATTTTGTGAGCAAACAACTTATGGGAACAAGAATCAACTAGCATAGGAAGGCAATGCAAGCATAAGTTCAAAACTTTAAGCCAGTAGAGAGGAAACTTGATATTATTGCAATTCCTACAAGCATATATTCCTCCCTTATAATAATTTTCAGTAGCATCACAAATTAATTCAACAATATAACCATCACATAAGTCATTCTTTTCATGATCTACAAGCATAGACAATTTACTACTCTCCACATAGGCAAAATTCTTCTCATTTGGAATAGTGGGAGTATCATAAGAAACTCGAATGTTATAAATTGTTTCCACATTAAAAGAGTAATGTTCAGAAAAGGGTAATCATAATCATGACAAGTTTTATAAATATAATCATCACTACTTTTTATAACATAAGTATCATCACAATAATCATCATAAGTAGCAACTTTGTTCTCATCATAATCAATTGAAACCTCTTCCAAGATAGTGGAATTGTTACTAAATAAAGTCATGACCTCTCCAAATCCACTTTCATAATTATCACAATAAGATTCAACACCCTCCCAAATAGTGGGATCATTACTTCCAAAAGTTGACACTCTTCCAAACCCACTTTCATCAATATAATCATCATAAATAGGAGGCATGCTATCATCATAATAAATTTGCGTATCAAAACTTGGGAGACTAAAAATATCATCTTCATTAAACATAGCATCCCCAAGCTTGGGACAAACATTAATTGCAGCAAATAAATTCTCAAACATGTCATTCTCATCAAACATGGCATCCCCAAGCTTGGGCCTTTGCATATCATAAGCATAAACACTCACATCATTAATAGTATGGATATCACCAATAGTATAACAATTATTATCATCACAATGAGTAATAGGCATAACAATAATAGGAGCAACATCATTTGGGAGGGATACCTGTTTACCTCTGCTTCTCCGTCTTTCCTTTTTCTTCTCCACATTATGTGTGGGTTTAATCATCTTTTTGGAGCTCCTTATTAATGAGATTGGCTGAATAGAAAGCTCCTCCTCGTTACCTGATTCATCATAAGAAAGAGTAGGAGGATATTGGGAAACATCTTCCCTTTCATTAGTATTCTCTTTATCTTCTATTTGTTTTCTTGTCTTTACGTAATTGGCAATATAAGGATTTTCAATGCAATTCACCGCACAATACATATAAATTTCTTCTAGATCAAAATCAAGAACTCTCTCAAGGCAAAATTCTGGAATATCCTTAGTTATACGTTTCATTTCTTCATAACCCAGAAGCAAACTAAGTTCATTATGATGTGCAAGGGAAATCAAGCCATCACAATTTTTGGACACGATTCGATCATGAAACAATTTGCATTGGAGATTTAAATGACCACGTTCATTGCAAAGTTCACAAGGACAACGAAGAAAATTTAAATTTTCAGCACAAACATCTAGCCTCTCTCGCAACCATTTAGTTTCTAAATACTTATGCCTCTTACAAAATCTATCTTCCCTTTATGGTATGTAACAGCAAACTCTATGCACTCCACAAAAGTCGACATGCTTATAAGAAACATTTTTTTATCATGACTAGTGCAATCATCATTAGTTCAAAGAATTCATACAAACAACATTGTAATCATGCTCATAATTCAAAGATTGTATGCCAAACATTCTATTGCATTCTTCTTCTAACACTTTGGTACAATTATCGGAATCCTTATTTTCACGAAAGACATTAAAAAGATGAAGCATATGAGGCAACCTCAATTCTATTTTTTTGTAATTTTCTTTTATAAACTAAACTAGTGATAAAACAAGAAACTAAAAGATTTAGTTGCAAGATCTAAAGATATACCTTCAAGCACTCACCTCCCTGACAACGGCGCCAGAAAAGAGCTTGATGTCTACTATGCAACCTTCTTCTTGTAGACTCGTGTTGGGCCTCCAAGCGCAGAGTTTTGTAGGACAGTAGCATATTTTCCTCAAGTGAATGACCTAAGGTTTATCAATCCGTGGGAGGCGTAGGATGAAGGTGGTCTCTCTCAAACAACCCTGCAACCAAATAACAAAGAGTCTCTTGTGTCCCCAACACACCCAGTACCATGGTAATTGTATAGGTGCACTAGTTCGGCGAAGAGATGCTGAAACAATTTTAATATGGATGTCAGATATGGGTTTTTATAATATGAAAATATAAAAACAGCAAGGTAGCAAGTAACAAAAGTGAGCGAAAACGGTATTGCAGTGCTTCAAAACAAGGCCTAGGGTTCATACTTTCATGAGTGCAAGTTCTCTCAACAATGATAACATAATTAGATCATATAACAATTCCTCAACATGCAACAAAGAGTCACTCCAAAGTTACTAATAGCGGAGAATAAACGAAGAGATTATTGTATGGTACGAAACCACCTCAAAGTTATTCTTTCCGATCAATCCATTGGGCTATTCCTATAAGTGTCACAAACAGCCCTCGAGTTCGTAGTAAAATAACACCTTAAGACACACATCAACCAAAACCCTAATGTCACCTAGATACTCCAATGTCACCATAAGTATCTGTGAGTTTGATTATACGATATGCATCAACCAATCTCAGATTCATCTATTCAAACCAACACAAAGAACTTCAAAGAGTGCCCCAAAGTTTCCACTGGAGAGTCAAGACGAAAACGTGTGCCAACCCCTATGCATAAGTTCACAAAGGTCACAGAACCCGCAAGTTGATCACAAAAACATACATCAAGTGGATCACATGAATATCCCATTGTCACCACAGATAAGCACATGCAAGACATACATCAAGTGTTCTCAAATCCTTAAGGACTCAATCTGATAAGATAACTTCAAAGGTAAAACTCAATCCATTACAAGAAGGTAGAGGGGTAGAAACATCATAAGATCCAAGTATAGTAGCAAAGCTTGCGGTACATCAAGATTGTGCCAAATAAAAAACACGAGAGAGAGAGCGAGAGAGAGAGAGAGATCAAACACATAGCTACCGGAACATACCCTCAGCCCCGAGGGTGAACTACTCCCTCCTCTTCATGGAGAGCGCCGGGATGATGAAGATGGCCACCAGTGATAATTCCCCCCTCCGGCAGGGTGCCGGAACAGGGTCCCGATTGGTTTTTGGTGGCTACATAGGCTTGTAGCGGTGGAACTCCCGATCTTGGTTCTGTTCTAGAAGTTTGGGGATATATAAGAGGTGTTGGCATCGGGAACAAGTCAGGGGGTCCACGAGGCAGCCACGAGGTAGGGGGCGCGCCTAGGGGAGTAGGGCGGGCCCTCTACCCTCGTGGTGGCCTCGGGACTCTTCTGGTCCATCTTCGATGCTCCGTGGGCTTCTTCTGGTCCAAAAATAATCTCCGTAAATTTTCAGGTCAATTGGTCTCCGTTTGGTATTCCTTTTCTGTAGAACTCAAAAACAAGGAAAAAACTAAAACTGGCACTGGGCTCTAGGTTAATGGGTTAGTCCCAAAAATTATATAAAATAGCATATCAATGCATATAAAACATCCAAGATGGATAATATAATAGCATGGAACAATAAAAAATTATAGATATGTTGGAGATGTATCAGTAACTTAGAAAGAACAATATGAGAGAAATTCATAGGCATTGGATCGGTGAATTTGTTGGATGATATTCATCATATAACAGTCATAACCTAGGGCGGTACGGCACTAGCTCCAGTTCATAAATATAACGGTCACAGTGATAACAATGATTTTGTAGCAAGTGTAACAGTAACAATGGCAATAGTAACTTAGCAAGAGCAATATGAGAGAAATTCGTAGGCATTGGATCGGTGAATTCGTTGGATGATATTCATCATATAACAGTCATAACCTAGGGCGATACGGCACTAGCTCCAGTTCATAAATATAATGTAGGTATGTATTTCGTAAATAGTCATACGTGCTTATGGAAATAATTTGCATGACATCTTTTGTCCTACCCTCCTGTGGTAGCGGGGTCCTATTGGAAACTAAGGGATATTAAGATCTCCTTTTAATAGAGAACCGAAACAAAGCATTAGCACACGGTGAATACATGAACTCCTCAAACTACGGTCATCACTGGGAAGTGTTTCGACTTCTGTCACTACGGGTTTGCGGGATCATAACACGTAGTGGGTGACTATAACTTTCAAGATCGGATCTAGAACATAGATATAATGGTGATAACATAAACGGTTCAGATCTGAAATCATGGCACCCGGGCCCAAAGTGGCAAGCATTAAGCATGACAAAGTCATATCAACATCAATCTCAGAACATAATGGATACTAGGGTTCAAGCCCTAACAAAACTAACTCGATTACATGATGAATCTCATCCAACTCCTCACCGACCAGCGAGCCTATGAAGGAATTACTCACTCCCGGTGGGGAGCATCATGGAATTGGCGATGGAGAAGGGTTGGTGATGATAAAGATCGAAGATCCCCCTATCCGGAGCCCCAAACAGACTCCAGATCTAGCCTCCCGATGAAGAACAGGAGGTGGAGGCGGCTCCGTCTCTTGAAATGCGATAATTCTTCCTCCCTGATTGTTTTCTCTGAAAATATGACTTTATAGTATCAGGGTTGAAGTCTGCAGGGCCACCAGGTGGGGACAACCCACCTGGGCGTGCCTAGAGGGGGGCGCGCCCTGGTGGGTTGTGCCCACCCAGGTGCCCCCCTCCGGTGGTTCTTGGCTCCAGAAATTCTCTTTTATTGTATAAAAAATCCTCACAAAGTTTCGTTCCAATCTGTGAACTTTTATTTCTGTACAAAAACAACACCATGGCAGTTCTGGTGAAAACAGCGTCAGTCCGTGTTAGTTTCATTCAAATCTTGCAAATTAGAGTCCAAAACAAGAGGAAAACCGTTAGGGAAAGTAGATATGTTGGAGACGTATCAGCAAGAATGGCGCGGCGACGCGCGCCATGCGTACACACGTCTGCCAGCCCCCGGCCGCTATAAAAGGCGCCCCTTACCTCGCCGGTGGATGCACTCTCCTTCGCTCGCAGTCCCTCTCTCGCCGCCGACGTCTCTATATCGTCTCGGTCTCTCCCCGTCCACAGCCACCGCGTTAGCAACCGCCGATGGGAGAGCGATTTCCCGGCGATGGAGTGGCGGCCGATGGCTTCGGCCGCCGCCACCTACACGAGTGGGAGGCCTACCTCCTCCACGAGACGAACTACCCAGCGCCGCCTAACATGCGCTTGACGGGGCGGTGGAGGCTCAACGCTGGAGGCGTCCCCGTCCCCCATAGCCCGACGTTGACCGCTTCCACGCCGAGATCGTGTGTGTTCAGGCCTCCCTGCCGGAGGAAGTGCGGGGCCGTCCGGAGTACGCCGCCAGCAACCACACGCATTGTGCGGCGTACTTCCAACGCCGCCACGAGGAGCAGCTCGCCTCCACGAACAAAGCGCCGGTGAGGGGGCGCCATAACACCGACGTCCGCCGCCTGTGATGGGACATCCCCAGGCGCATGCTCCACTTCGTCCTCGAGTACCCGGCGGCCCTGGCCCCGGTCCCCCGGCGGAGCGGCGGCGGCCCTTGGCTGCCGAGGCGCATGGCGGGCGGGTCCTCTTCCTCCTCCTTCTCCCCCCGCTCTTCCGGTTCGCCGGTGCTCGCCAGTGTCAAGGCCGATCCCGTGGAGACATCGCTCGGGCGGCGCACTCGCGGCGGTGCCCTCGTCATCAACGAGGGCGACCGTGGCTCCTCTGCTCCCTCCTCCTGCCTAGTCAAGCCGAAGAC
Source organism: Triticum aestivum (assembly GCF_018294505.1). NCBI lineage: Eukaryota > Viridiplantae > Streptophyta > Magnoliopsida > Poales > Poaceae > Triticum > Triticum aestivum. The sequence continues at coordinate 253,525,565 of NC_057801.1, read as the reverse complement.
GGAGCCGGGGCTCGTCGCCGTGAAGAACGAGCACGAGGACATGGCCGTCGACGATGAGGCCGTCCTCAAGTGGGCGCGCGAGGACTACTTTCAGATGAAGATGGAGCGCCAGCGCCGCGCGCTCGAGGAGATTGCCGCTCGGCGCCCCGGCCGCGACGAGGGCGGCGTCATTGTCCTCGAGGACAGCGACAACGAGGCACCGCTGCCAACCAAACCCGTCCGCCAAGGCGACCCAGGGCAGGGGTGTAGCAAGGGCGGCGTGATGGAGGAGGAGAAGGAGGACGACGGCGGCGACCACAGCGCCTTCGGCAAGCTGTTCGACCTGTAGACGGGGGCGGCGGACGCCGCGACAGGCGTCGGCGGCGCAGTAGCAGTAGTAATTGTTTTTCATTTTATTTTTAAATCATTGTTTCAATATGTAGAAAGCAATGGAACGCCTAAATTTCGCTGAATTATGTGTCGTGTTTGGCCGAGTATGATTTTAAAAAACAACGTCCGGGGCGACCTTAGGGCGGCGGCTAGAAACCTACCGTCCCCATCGAATTTATTGCCGGTTTGTCCCCAGGCGGCGCTATTTCAAGCTCCTGGGGGCCGAACGGCTGGACATGCTCTTAGCTAAGGCAACTTGTGTGTTGCCAATAGTATATTCTTAAGCCTGAGGATTTTTTCTATGTGGGTTGTTTGATTCATAGTATGATCCGTAGGAAGTTTTTCATAGAATTCACTTGTACTAGTTTTCATATGAAATTTTTCATCTAGTCCAAGCTTATTTGAAGAATCCTACATTTCACAATCAAACGCTTATACTAGTCCTGTAGTATTAAGGATGACATGCCACCCTATTCTTTTTTTCCCTATTCCTGTGTTTTGCAAATCCTGCATTTCAAAGAGGCCTTTACCCTGTTTTAGTTTAGTGACTAAGCCATGTACTATGAACTTTTGTTTGTTTTCTTATAAACGAGACTATTTCTTCCTCGGTGTTAGACAAATATTAATTGCATGTAGATATGAGGTAGAATATCATTTGCGTGTTAGTTATGTGATTAGCGATGACATCAAATATTTGATATGTAAATATGTTGAACGCTCACCATTGAAGCAATTTAGGTCGTTGGATTGATCAAATTTGATAATCGAGATTAGTTGGATCTGCCCTTTTAAGTCTTTTCATATGGGTGTAACTAGTTCTCACCTAGATGGAAATTAATTAAATCACATATAACTCTTAAACCATTCAATTTACGTGAATATTTGTGTGATTATTTAACTAATTATATGGTGTAAGAATTTGATGAGCCTTTGTTAATTATCAACTAGCAAATGCGCTCTTATATATTATATAGAAAGATCAATGATAGACACATGGACGTTTACAGGGGGATCGCGGGGTGGCTAAAATTTGATTGGCTGGGATTTGGTTAAGTGAGGCAGGCCCATCAGTTAAAATCCAAGGGGGTCAATTAGGGTCTGTTGCTTTCATCGGTGCGTGTAGTATTATCGATTTAGGGATATAGATATCAGTCCAAACGTTGTTCAACGTTCTTTAGATCGAAGAAACCATTAGCGAGGCAACTGTTGCCTGGAAAGAAGAGAACGTGAGGGAGGATCCTGGAATTTAAGCGCCCGTTGGGTGCACGTCATTATCGTCTTTTGGCACCACAGCAGTTCACGTCACGTTGCTCTTTCACACGGTCAAGAAAAGCGCGATCTGGTTAGCGGTGTGGTCGGCATGGCCCCGCGTATGGATTGAAAAGTCAAAGAACTGGTGATGGAGGCCAGTTTTGGCCGGCCTGTTGGGTCTCGGCACTGAGGCAGCTCAGGGGTGCGAAAGGTCGGTCCTTTTCGCTCGTGTTTTTAGTTGGGGTAGTGGCGGATCTCGGCTGAGGTGGTGTCAAGGTCTTGGATGCCTGGGCGGCGGCCCTGGTGGTGGGTCTTCGGTGCTCATAGGTAGAGCCCATGGCTTTGGTGCTGCCTGGTTGCCATGGCCGTGTGAGCGGCATGGTAGCCGGGGTGTGGCATTTAGCGGCAGTGAATGGTGGCCGGGGCGAAAAACTGCTCTATCTTCGGACTGACTAGCGGCGGCGAAGCTCGTTCCCTTCTTGAAGGCGTTGCCGCGGCTCTCATTGCCTATCTGATGCTCCAGGAAAAATTCTAATCCTCGGATTGGGCGGTGGCGGCGCTCCAGTGTCGTCCCCTTCCTGAAGGCGCCGCTTTGAAGCCCACGATTCGTCATATGCGGCTTCAACTCTTCGCGTAGTGCTAGGGATGGTGTTGTTGCGCTCAGCGCCTATGTATCCTGCCTTGGATGTGTGTGCGTGTGTTGTGTGGGCGTGCTTCTGTACTGGGTGCTGTTGATCGCTGCTTTATATATAAAGCGAGGCGAAAGCCTGTTTGGGTAAAACTTTTGATCTATTCATCAACGGTTAAGGTAGTACAAAGAATACTCGAAGTAAAATTTACATCCAGCGTAGACCAACTAGCGATGACTACAAGAACTGGAGTGAGCCGAAGGCGCGCCATCGTCATCATCTCTCCCTCCCCGGAATCAGGCACACATTATTGTATTAGACAGTGAGGAAATCGTCGTGCTAAGACTCCATAGAACCAGCACACCAGAACAACAACTGTCGCCGATGAAAAGAAGTGTAGATTGAATGGATCCAACCTGCAGATACACATATGTAGACGAACGAAAACTGGATCCATTCGGATTCATCGAAGACAAATGCCGACCAAATCCTACGAGATCCGTCGGAGACAAATCTCCACACGCCTTCCGACGACGCTTGAAACATCACCCGAACGGGTGCTAAACGAGGAGGGCCTTATTTCATCTTCAAGAAGGCTCCACCGCCTTGTCTTCTTGAGCATGACACAAACACTAGCAAAACTCATAAAAGAGCCTAAAAAACGGATCCCTCCCGCCGACAAGGGCCGGGATCCACCGCCTCTCCATGATCCAAAGACCACAGAAAACGAGACAGACCGATGGCGGCGTCGGCAAGAGGCAAGGAACCCTAGATGAGTTCGCACATGGGCACAAGGGGACGGGTTTCCGGGGATAATCTAATTAATATGTGCTACCTTCGTTTTTACTTACTCCAATTTTAGCGTAAGTCAAATTTTATAAAATAATCTAAACTTTAACAATAAAAATATATAATATGAACATATATTGTGGATGTTAATAATTTTTTATACCGCTGACCCAGTTTTTCCTCCCCCTAATAAACAAAACTACTGCTACTTAGGGGGCCTCAAACTTACTATCTATTTTCATAGATAGAAAATTCTACTCCTATTTTATTAGTTTTTTGGGAAAAAATAATGAAAAAGTAAAGGTGACCAAGATGCGAGGAAAATTTTTTTGTTTCACATTTCCGGAAAGACCGCCTATTTGTTTGTCTATCAGGTTCAGCACGAAATCATAAATAAGCTCGATCATGGATTGCCATGCATTTAGCACTGACTTTTCACCTCCCTTTTACGTAACAACAAAAAGCAGAAAAACGACCAAAACGACAGTGAGCAGCATATACCAGGCTAGATTTGTAAATGACAAATAATATAATATATTATAAGGAAAAGAAGAATGCATGTCAAATTGATCCAGTGAGCTACGGATGACTCTTGCAGCGAGGTCATCGACTTTTGCGGCGAGTTCATCGGCGTTGGCTGTGATTTCAGCCGCATTAGCAGTGGCTTCTCGAGCAACCTTCTCTGCGAATGCTCCCTTTTTCTGTGCTCTTCTATAAAATTGGTCAAATTTTAAATAATTGACACGAAACAAAGCTAATATGCGAAGTAGTCAATAAGTAATGACGGTTAAGTCATTTATCACCGGAAAGCGACGGCAGACAAGAGAAGTGAAAACTGAAAACGAAACGAACAAACCATGCATCCTGACTGCTGTGGTTGAACGCAGTGGGCACGCACGGGTAGAAAGCGAGGTGCTGATTTTTATTTTTATTTTGAAAATTAGCCGATGCATCTGGACTGCGAGGCGCCTAAACTGTGCGCGTGGACGGCCGGTGCTAGTGGGCGTGAGTGACCTTGCGCCACCCATGCTGGCGCACAATATCCATACGTGGACTTCCTTCTTTTTGCCGAGGTCTAAGTGGACTTCCTTGCCTCTAGATAACCAAAAAAGATAGCTCAAATGTTAGAAAAGGATAGCTATGTTGAAATCACTAGTTAAGAGATACCTCTTGTGAAGGAGAGAACCCCCCCCCCCCCCACACACACACACGTCATCCTCCTGTGGTGACTCGATGGCGACTAGGTTTTCCCCTCCCCGCCGCCACCCCTTCCCGCCGGCGGCGGCTGGCTCACGGCGGCGGCAAGGCCTCTCCGCCTCCTTCCTTCCCCTGCCTGCTCCTCCCCCGATGCTCCCTCCCAGGCAGGAGGTCGTCTTCCGGCCAAGTTATGCGCGCCTCTTCTCCGAGTGGTGGGGTCTGGTCTACCTCGTGGGCGTCGTCCCCGGCGGCGTGGCTGTTCGCCGGTCGTCGTGGAGCAGCGGGCTGGGCGATCCCCGCGCTTGCTCCGTCCGAAGTCACCGCGCCTGTGGATCTGACCAGGGGGGTCAGTTCTCGGCTGCATGCGATGGACCAGCCCACGGCTTTCGGTGGTGCCCCTCGCGGCCTGTCAGTGGATCCTTGGCCGTGTCTGCCCCCTCCTCTTGATCTGGTACATGAACCTTGGGGTCATGTGGATCAGAGCTGTACGGATTTCGTCTTCATGCTGGTGGTGGATGGCAATGGTGGGACTATAGGCCGTGGAGGAGCTTTAGTGCGGCAACGAGGGTGGCTGGCTGCATCGGCGGCTCGTCTTTCTGAGATAGGCGGGCAAGGTTGGCCTCTTGGATGCCGGAGCGAGGCTCTGGGTGGTGGGCTTGGCGGTGCTTTCGCGGCGGGTGCCGTTGGGTTAGTGCTGGTGCCTGGTGTGCTATCTTGGCCGTGTGGACGGCGAGGCAACCCGCGTGGGAGGCGTGCAGGGCTGACTTCGGACAAGGTCTCATCCTTCTCAGTTCTTTCTGTGGTCCTCCTAACTACTTGCCTGCTCATCTCTTCGCCGTCCCCAATGCGGTGCGCTTGAGGTGTGGTTTGTGGTCGCTGGGTGGATGGTGGCCAATACCTGGCGAAAGCTTAGCCTAACTACGTTGGTGCCGGTGACGGCGACACCCTATGGAGCCGTTCCCCTCCTGGAGGCATCTGCCCCTCCCCTGTGCTCGGGGTGAAAACCTCTGGTCCTTTGCCTGACTGGGCGGTGTTGATGCTTTTGTGCCATTTCCTTCACGGAGGCTCAGTCTTTTGAGCAAGACCCTTCCTGTTGGTGGTCGTGGTGTGGGGATGGACGACAACTTCCTCTCTTCGTGTTGACGGTCACGTGGCCTAGACGGTGGCACTCTTAAGGCATGCATGTGCCAACTGTGGGGTGGTGCTCGGAGCCCGTATTGCTGGACCTGGGCAGCAATTCTCATTCAGGCTCAAGGGAGGTGAGTGTCGTGGTTCTAAGTTTGACAGTAGAAATGGGGGTAGGTATGGAGAGGCAAGATCTTAGCTATGGCGAAGATGTACACACGAGATTTTACGAGTTCAGGCCCTTCTCGGAGGAAGTAACAGCCCTACGTCTCGGTGCCCGGAGGCGGTCGATTGGATTATGTGTGTTGTGTTACAGGTGGTGCGAACCCTTGTCCCAGAGGAGAGGGGTGGCTTATATAGAGTGCGCCAGGACCCCAGCCCACCTCCATTACAAGGAGCTTAATGTACATAAAGTAAGGGCGTTACTGGTAACGGCAGTCTTAAATACTCTTAATGCTCACGAAGACTAAGGAGTGAATGCTCGGCCGTTGTGCGTTCTTCCGACTCCTGGTCTTCGATATAGTCGAGTCATTCCCCATACGGTCGAGTGAAAGTGGGGAATGACGGTCGAGTGATTATACCATCGAGTGGATTCTTGGTCTTCTTATCTTCTGGGGTAGTGACCTTGGGTAGGACGTATAGGTCAGGCCTATGACCCTACCCCAGGTCTGTATCCTCATCAGTAGCCCCCGAATGGATTAAGGTGCGAGTGCAAAATAGGCTGAAATTGAACTTGTCCTAAGTTTTGGGATCTCGCGAGTGCTTTCTGCAAGTCTGAGCGCCCGCGTCGATGTTTGGTGTCGACTCAGTCGCCTTGATCCATTCAGTGGACAGTCGAGTGAACTGTTGATCTTATGTGCCGAGTGTCGTGTTGGAGCACGGGATCATGGGCGCGATTGCCTGCAGTGTATCCCGGATTCCGCTGGATACAAAATTTTGGGGAAGCGCGCCAGACGGGGAGTGCCGAAGCGGGCGGAGCGGATATATAGTGATTCCTCGATTCCCGCGCCGCCTTTTTCGCCACGTACACTATGCGTGACTGTTGCGGGATTTGACGGGATCGCCTGGTCCCATGCGCCAGTCACTCGGAAACAATCTCTTATAAGGTGGCCGGACTGAGGCGTCCGTACTATGCACATCTTCTCTTCCTTCTTCTTTCTCCGCTTCTCCGCCGCACCTTACTCTTCCGCTCCGACGTCGCTGCCCGTCGCCATGGTGAAGGACAAGACGGCAGCGCTAGAGCGCACAAAGAATACAAAGGAGGTGGCGAAGGGCAGGAAGCAGCAACGCGGGTCATCGTCGCGTGCGAGGCTGCCGCCGGGCTGGATCCAGGGCAATTGGATCCGGTCTTTGATTCGGCAGGCGGACCTGGACGAGCTGGCGGAGTCGGGGTTAATCGCCAAGGGAGCGGCAAGGCTGCCGGAGGGGGAGATGAGCCCTCAGCCTCAACCGGGTGAGTGCGTTCTGCTCGCCACCCAGGTCGACCGCGGCTTTTCGCTTCCCCCGCACCCTTTCTTCCGGGGGTTTCTGAACTTTTTTGGTGCTCAACTCCACCATTTCTCCCCCAACACCATCACGTATTTAGCTGCTTTCGTGTCGATGTGCGAGAACTTCTTGGGGTGTCGACCGCACTGGGGTCTTTTCAAGCACATCTTCACCATTCGTTCCCAATCGGTAAAAAAGGTGAATTCGAGTGACTCGAAAACCGATGTCATCTAGATGTGCGGGGGTTTAGGTATCCAAAAGAGGAAAGGGAGTGCTTTTACTACTATGACTCTTCCTGATTCCGTTAGAGGCTGGCAATCGACTTGGTTCTATTGCCAGGATGTCGCGGCTCCAGGTCAGTCGACCGGCCTCCCCCACTTCTCGTTTGACCGAGTCCAGACTCCTGCTCCGCTGAAAGTGACGACTGGCGAGACCATGGAGACGAGGATGTTGGTGGATAGGGTGGTTCAGCTTATCAATAATGGTGTTACGAGTCTGGATCTGTTGGAGGTGTTCCTCAGTCAACGCATCCAGCCTCTCCAGGCCCGCGATCACCCGATGTGGCTGTATTCGGGACCGGACGACACCGCTCGGGTCCATCCAGAAGAAGTACCGTCTGCAATAGTAGCTTTGTGGCTGAGGAGCATCACAGGCAATCAGGACAATCCCAGAGGATCTAGGCAGTCATTCCCTTTAGCAGCAACAACCCACCCGACAAGGTACGCTTTTCGCTCCGACTGCTTCTCATTCATGCTCCGGCTGCACTTGAGATTGACCGACTCTTGTTCGACCAATTTGTTCCGCAGGTGTTCACTGAGATGCATTCGATGCCCAATGGCGAGCAGGCTTTGGAGCAGGCCCAGGAGGGGGAGGACAGCGCGGAAGATAGTGACGAGTGGGATTCTCAGGAAGACGATGAGGAGGAGGAGAGGGAGGAGTCGGACGAGGAGGAGGAAGTCGACTCGCCGCCACGCTCCGAACGTCGATCCAAACAGTAGCATGACCTGGCCGGCGGGCGCGGGAAAGGTGTGGGTCCGAGTGCCAATACTCAGAAGCGCACTCGGACGTATACTCCGGAGCCGACGGAGAAGGTGGCCAAGCAGCCTAAAGTTGCTCCCTCCAAGGCCCGGAAGACACTTCCGCGCATCAAGATGGATGTCCCCGTTGCCTCAGGGTGGGTATCTTGTTTGTGTTTTCGTAAGTCGACTGAAGATTTTCTTGATCTGACCGACCAATCATTGTGTCTTTCCAGCCCCACCTCTGCTGCCACTGACATGGACGTCGAAAAGGCACCAGGAGACGAAGAGGCCACCTCACGAGCTGGTAAGTTCGTTCGACCGAGTTCTGTTTAGTCGAGTGGATGGCCAATTGACTGAAAACTTGACATTTCTCTTCTTATGTAGCTCCACAAGATATCGTTGTGCTTCCTGATGACAAAGAAGAAGAAGTGCCTCTCCAGGAGAGGAGGAAGAAGAGTGGAAGCTCAAGCATGAAGAAGCTTGAAGTCTAGGTCCCTCAGTCGACACCGGCGCCTGAAGCGATAGTCCGGACCAACGTCACATTCGCTAACCCGTTGACGACTGATCGTCCGTCGGGGTCAACTGCGCAGACACCTGCTGCACCGATGCAGCTCCACTCATCTGACCCGGTAGCTACTTCGACCCCTCTGGAGCCATCCCTCTTTGCTACATATCAAACTCCAGACGACTCGTCGGGTGCTGCTAGGGAAGCTCTTCGCCAGGCAAACCTTGTCATGGAGCAGGTGAAAGTGATGCATGAAGCCAGTCAGATAGCTTACAACGCCAGCACTGCTCTTCAGACCAATGTTCAGGTCAGCAAAATTCCGAATGAAATTTTTGAATGTCGCTTTGTATCTGACCACCCACTGGGTGTTCCTTCGTTTAGAACTTAGGAAATCTTCAATTCTGCACTTTTCGAATCAGTGGGGGCACGTCGAGTGCACCCACTGGGTGTAGTCCCCGAGACCACGGTCGGTTGCTGGCAGTCGACCAAGGTCTAATGATGTGTCTCTCTTTCTTTTTTTTGAACTCATGCTGAGTATTGATTTGATCCAGTGGGGGCATGCTAAGTGCACCCACTAGGTGTAGTCCCCGAGACTACTGTTGAATATTTGATTCGGCAGTAGTCTTAGAGTAATTCTTTGCTTTCACTCGGCGCTTCGATCTGTCGACAGACATGTCTATCTTTCTGGCTGCAGAGGTCTTGTGATCTTGGAGCTCAGCTCACCGAGTTAAAGAAGAAGCATATCAACGTTGAACTTGACCTCGAACTTGCGAAGAAGAATCTGAAGACTGCCCAACAAGAAACGACCATCATGGGAGGTAATCACTCGACCATCCTGTCTGTTTTGTAGCTTCATACTTCGCGCTAGTTTTTCCTTCAGTCTCTTTGAACCGAGTGATTTCACACAAGCAGATGTGCGTAGTGAAAATCATCAACTTCAGTCTCGTCTAAAGAGTGTTGTTTCTTTAGAGAGGATGAAGGAGGCTTTGGAGCAGAAGGATCTGGATCTGGCAGCCGCTTAGAAGGAAGCACGCGAGAAGATGAAACTTGCGGACCAGAAGCTGGCTTCGGTCAGCAAACTGGAGGAGGAGAACGCGAAGCTGAAGGCTGCCATCTCAGACTCCAATCGGGAAGTCGAGCAACTGAAGAAGGACAAGGGAAATCTGACCACTGAAGTTGGCGGCCTTAAGACCAAGACTGACAAGTTAGAGTCCTATCTGGAGCAACTCACCGCCAAACTTGTTCTGAAGCTTGAAGGTATGATCAGTCGACTCATCACTTTGTTGCCGATTGAACTTTGTTATCTCGTCATCGATTCATCACTTTTTGCAATGGGACAGAACTGTGTCAGGACTTTGAGGCTGAAACTAGGCGGGTCGAGACAGGTCTCGACCCCATCAACTGTCCCATGAAAGATGAAGTTGCGATGAACTTGCTTCGACTGGAATCGCGCTTGGACGGTGCAGTCGACTATCTGGCTCGGCTGAAGGCGGCGATGGCCCGAGTGGGCGCCGAGCTCTGGCCTCGGGAGGAAATGTCTCAAGACCTCGAGTCCTTGATGACTCGGCTAAACCAGATTCCAGGTCGAGTGCAAAAGTGGAGGAAATCTTCTGCCCGCTGTGGTGCTGATGTCGCTTTGTCTCTAGTCTGAGTGCACTGCAAGGAGGCTAAGGAAGACAAGCTGGCAACTCTCAAAGTGGCAAACACTAAGAAGCACTCCTTCCAGGACTTCATGGACACTTTCCTCGAGGCATCCACTCGCATCGCCGACAGCATCGACCTCGACAGCTTCTGCGACCCGGCCAGTCCTTCTCCCGCCGAGTGATAAAAAACATTATGCTATCACTTTTATTTGCCTCGGAATGCCAAGTGAATTTGTAACCGTTAAAACTCCTTCGGGCCTGATGCCCAAGCACTTTATTCTGTGGTTAAGAAACTTTGGATTTGTCATCTCATAAATTGCGTCTGTCTTCGAACGAAAATCGTTTTTCCCTCGAATTGTTGTCTGTTTGCTTGATGCAGCTTCTGGAGAAGGATGGCCAGTCGACTGATCGGGCGGTCTTTGAGCAACCTTGATCAGCTCATCAGCGAGGCGTTCAACAATGGTCTTGGCATTCCAGTCGACTGATCGGGTGATCTTCAAGTAGCATTGATCAGCTCATTAGCAAGGCACTCAGCAATGGTCTTGACGTTCCAGTCGGCCGATTGGGTGATCCTTGAGTAGCATTGATCAGCTCATCAGCAAGGCACTTAGAAATGGTCTTGACGTTCCAGTCGGCCGATCAGGTGATCCTTGAGTAGCATTGATCAGCTCATCAGCAAGGCATTCAACAATGGTCTTGACGTTCCTGTCAACCGATTGGGTGATCCTTGAGAAGCATTGATCAACTCATCAGCAAGGCACTCAACAATGGTCTTGACACTCCTGTCAACCACCCGGTAAGGTTTTTCAAACTTAGTCGAGCACTGGGCTGCAGCTAAGCCTCCGAGTGGGAGGATTGCTCACCACCCGGTAGGATTTTTCAAACTTAGGTGAGTGTGGGATTGCAGCTAAGCCCCCGAGTGGGAGGTTTGCTCTCCACTCGGTAGGATTTTTCAAACTTAGGCGAGTACGGAACTGCAGCTAAGCCCCCGAGTGGGAGGTTTGCTCTCAACTCGGTAGGATTTTTCGAACTTAGGCGAGTACGGGACTGCAGCTAAGCCCCCAAGTGGGAGGTTTGCTCTCCACTCGGCAGGATTTTTCGAACTTAGGCGAGCACTGGGCTGCAGCTAAGCCTCCGAGTGGGAGGATTGCTCACCACCCGGTAGGATTTTTCAAACTTAGGCGAGTGCGGGACTGCAGCTAAGCCCCCGAGTGAGAGCTTTGCTCATCACTCGGTGGAATTTTTATCACTTAGGCGAGCACTGGGCTGCAACTAAGCCCCCGAGTGAGAGGCAGACTCATCACTCGATAGGATTTTTATCACTTAGGCGAGCACTGGGCTGCAGCTAAGCCCCTGAGTGAGAGGCAGACTCATCACTCGGTAGGAATTTTATCACTTAGGCGAGCACTGGGCTGCAGCTAAGCCCCCGAGTGAGAGGCAGACTCATCACTCGGTAGGATTTTTATCACTTAGGCGAGCACTGGGCTGCAGCTAAGCCCCCCGAGTGAGAGATAGACTCATCACTCGGTAGGATTTTTATCACTTAGGCGAGCACTGGGCTGCAACTAAGCCCTCGAGTGAGAGGCAGACTCATCACTCGGTAGGATTTTTATCACTTAGGCGAGCACTGGGCTGCAGCTAAGCCCCCGAGTGAGAGGCAGACTCATCACTCGGTAGGATTTTTATCACTTAGGCGAGCACTGGGCTGCAGCTAAGCCCCCGAGTGAGAGGCAGACTCATCACTCGGTAGGATTTTTATCACTTCGTCTTAGGCGAAATAGATTTGCAGCTAAGGTAATCCGTACAAAAGAAATAAACAACAATCATTCGGAAGAAGTAAATTATGTCTTTTGATAGTCAAACTAAAAGGTATTTCTTATTACATCTCATCATTCTAAATATTTAAGAATAGAAAGGGCGGAGCAGATCCGCATTCTAAGCGCGTGGCTCATCTTTATTATGTTCGAGTTGAAGAGATGGTATGCTCCGTTGTGGAGCACCTTGGTGATGACGAAAGGGCCTTCCCAAGCAGGAGCAAGCTTGTGAGGTCTTTGCTGGTCCACTCAAAGAACCAAGTCTCCTTCTTGAAATGCTCGACCCCTCACATTTCTAGCGTGAAATCTACGCAAGTCTTGCTGATAAATGGTCGACCGGATCAAGGCCATCTCTCTTTCTTCTTTCAAGAGGTCGACTGCATCTTGCTGAGCTTGTTCTGCTTCTTCTTCCGAGAAGAGTTTGACTCGAGGTGCATTGTGGAGCAAATCACTGGGGAGCATGGCTTCAGCTCCATAGACTAAGAAGAATGGAGTCCTTCCAGTCGACCGGTTAGGGGTTGTCCTCAACCCCCACAGCATGGATGGGAGCTCGTGGACCCAGGCTCCCGCTGCATGTTTCAGGTCACGCATCAACCGAGGCTTCAATCCTTTGAGAATCAATCCATTCGCCCGCTCGGCCTGTCCATTCGACTGAGGATGAGCGACCGAAGCATAGTCGACTCTCGTGCCTTGGGAGGCGCAAAAGGCTTTGAATTCTTCAGAATCGAAGTTCAAGCCATTATCCGTGATGATGCTGTGCGGAACACCATATCTGAATATAAGTTCCCTGATGAAACTCACAGCTGTGCTTACTTCAAGGCTTTTGATGGGCTTGGCTTCGATCCACTTGGTGAACTTGTCGACTGCTACTAGCACATGAGTAAATCCCCTCCTGCCTGTCTTCAAAGGTCCAACCATGTCCAGTCCCTAGAGGGTGAAAGGCCAGACGAGTGGAATTGTTTTTAGAGCCGACGCAGGTTTATGAGACATGTTGGAGTAAAACTGGCAGCCTTCACACTTGTCCACTATTTCCTTAGCCATCTCGTTGGCCCGCAGCCAGTAAAATCCAGCTCGGTATGCTTTGGCCACGATGGTCCGAGAGGACGCGTGGTGACCACAGGTTCCCGAGTGAATATCATTGAGGATCACTCAACCTTCCTCTGGCGTGATACACTTCTGGCAAACTCTAGTTGCACTTTCTCTGAACAACTGCCCCTTTATCACAGTAAAGGCCTTAGATCGCCGGACGACCTGTCGAGCCTCTTCTTCTTCCTCCGGAAGTTCTTTCCTAAGAATGTATGTGATGTACGGCACTGTCCAGTCGGGAGTGATGACCAGAACCTCCATGACTAAGTCGACCACGACTGGGATGTCAACTTCAGTCGGATCTGTAGCACTCTTGGGCTGTGGCGACTCTTCTGTGAAGGGATCCTCCTGAACCGAAGGTGAATGAATATGTTCCAGAAACACATTGCGGGGGATGGCCTCTCTCTTGGAACCTATCTTCGCCAACTCATCTGCAGCTTGATTTTTCAATCGGGGCACATGGTGAAGTTCCAACCCCTCAAACCTCTTTTCCAGCTTCCTGACAGCGTTGCAGTAACCAGTCATGGCTGGACTTCTGACATCCCATTCCTTCATCACCTGGTTAACCACCAAATCTGAATCGCCATACGCCATGAGGCGACGGAGGCCGAGTGAGATGGCCATACGCAACCCATATAGAAGTGCTTCGTATTCTGCTTCATTATTGGAGGAATCAAAGTGAATCTGGAGAACGTAATTGAGCTTGTCTCCACGGGGGGGACACCAATACTACTCCAGCACCTGACCCGTTTAGCATCTTGGAACCATCGAAGAACATAGTCCAATGTTCCGAGTGAACTTGAGTCGGTAGTTGCTGTTCAATCCACTTGGCAAGGAAATCCGCGATTGGTTGGGACTTGATAGCTTTCTTTGCCTCAAACTTGATGTCCAGTGGAAGGAGTTCAATCGCCCATTTTGCTACTCGATCAGTTGCATCTCTGTTATTCAGGATCTCAGACAACGGTGCGTCGCTGACGACTGTAATAGAGTGATCAGAGAAGTAATGTGCAACCTTCTTCATGGTCATGTAAATTCCATAGACAAGCTTCTGATAATGAGGATAGCGCTGCTTGGACGGAGTCAAAACTTCAGAGAGATAATAAAATGGGCGTTGAACCTTGTACGCTTTTCCTTCCTCTTCTCGCTCGACCGTGAGTACTGTATTGACAACTTGTCCAGTGGCTGCAATGTAAATCAATAAAGGCTCTTTGCTGATTGGCGCAGCGAGCACCGGCTGGGTGGAAAGCAGGGCTTTGAGCTCTGCAAACGCTGCATCAGCTTCTTCAGACCACTCGAACTTATCAGATTTCTTCATCAATCGGTAAAGAGGCAAGGCCTTTTCACTAAGACAAGAGATGAATCGACTCAAGGCGGCCAAACAACCAGTCAGCTTCTGAACGTCATGCACTCGCACGGGGCATTTCATTCGGAGGATGGTATCAACTTTTTCTGGATTGGTGTCGATCCCTCATTCGGAAATGAGAAAACCGAGCAGCTTTCCTCCTGGAACTCCGAATGTGCACTTTGACAGATTAAGCTTGATATCATACCTTCTTAGGTTGGCAAAGGTTTCTGCGAGATCAGTCAATAGGTCGGAACCTTTGCGAGACTTGATCATGATGTCATCCATGTATGCCTCCACATTCCGACTGATTTGGGTGAGCAGGCACTTCTGGATCATTCTCATGAACGTGGCTCCGGCGTTTTTAAGACCGAATGGCATGGTGACATAGCAAAATCACCCGAATGGGGTGATGAAGGCTGTTTTTATTTCATCGGGACCATACAGTCGGATCTAATGATACCCGGAAGGCATCTAAAAAAGACAAGCGCTCACACCCCGCAGTCGAGTCAACAATCTGATCGATACAGGGGAGAGGGAAGTGATCTTTTGGGCAGGCCCGATTGATATGCTTGAAATCAATGCACATGCGAAGTGAATCGTTCTTCTTGGGGACCATGACGACATTGGCAAGCCACTCGGAGTGGTAGATTTCACGGATGAACTCTGCTGCCAACAGTCGAGCCACTTCTTCGCCGATTGCTTTTCTCTTCTGAATGGCGGACCGCCGAAGGTGCTCTTTGACGGGTTTTACCTTGGGGTCGACACGCAAACGGTGCTCAGCCAGTCCTCTGGGTACACCTGGCATGTCAGAGGGTTTCCATGCGAAGATGTCCCAGTTCTCACGGAGGAACTGGATGAGCGCTTCTTCCTATTTGCTATCGAGCGTCGTTGATATATGAGTCGCTGCAGCATTGGGATCAGTTGGATGAATATGAATCGGCTTTGTTTCACCACTCGACTGTAATGCAGAGTCTGTCATAGGCATCTTGGCTCGGAGCAAATCACTCGGATCCACACTCTTCTAATACTCTTGGAATTCAACCGCCGCCATCTGTGCATCGGCGATTTTGGAACCTTTCTAGAAACATTCTTCTGCTTTCTGCCGATTGCCAGTGACCGTGATCACACCTTTGGGACCAGGCATCTTCAGCTTGAGGTACACATAACACGGTCGATCCATGAAACACGCGTATGCCGGTCTCCCCAGGATGGCGTGATAAGCACTCTGGAAATCCACGACTTCAAATGTCAACTTTTCTTTTCGGTAATGCTTGGAGTCACTGAAAACCACGTCGAGAGTGATCTGGCCGAGTGAGTCGGCCTTCTTTCCGGGAATAACGCTGTGAAAGCTCATGTTGCTCTCGCTAAGCTTGGACATCGGGATGCCCATCCCCTTCAAGGTTTCAGCATACAGGATATTCAGGCCGCTACCTCCATCCATCAACACTTTAGTCAGTCGAGTGCCACCAACCACTGGGTCGACCACCAGCGCTTGCCTCCCGGGAGTGACTACGCGAGCAGGATGGTCTGACTGGTCGAATGTGATGGCTGTCTGAGACCATTTTAGGTATGTGGTCGTCGTTGCCGGAGCAACCATATTCACTTCTCTGTTGATGACCTTCAACCGACTCTTTCTCACAACATCGGCAAAAATCATGAGGGTGGAATTGACCTTGGGGTAACCGTTATCTTCCTCTTCCTCCTCATCTCTGTCCGACTCCTTGTCCTTCTCATTGGGTTGTTTCTCTCGGAACTGTTGTATCAGGAGTCGACATTGTTGAGTGGTATGCTTTGGGTAAATCAGATTACCTTCCTCATCTTTCTTCGTGTGGATGTGACACGGCAAGTCCAGCACATCATTTCCTGCTTGATCTTTCACCTTCTTAGGAGGCCAGGGCCCCTTAGGTTTTCCCTTAAACTTTCCTTGAGCCGCTGCTGCGATCTCCCCAGGTGCCGCTGGCTCGGCTTTACGCTTTTGCTTCCGACTGGAACCACCTCCACCGGCCTCTTGGCCGACTAGTTTACTCTTCCCGCTTCAGAGTCGATCCTCTTCTTCTTAGTTAGCATACCGGGTGGCTATCTCCATCATCCGAGTTAGAGTCATATCTCCAGTCCATCATCCGAGTTTACTCTTCCCGCTTCGGACCGAACTTTAGAACCAACTCTCGATACTTGACGCCTTCCTTGAAAGCGCACACCGCCTAATGCTCCGATACATTCTCCACGGTGTGATGCAAAGTTGTCCACCTCTGAATGAATTCCCTCAAAGTTTCATTCGGCTTCTGCAAAAAATGCTGCAACTCGAGAAGCCCTACTGGTCGCTTGCATGTGCCCTCAAAGGTTTGTACGAACACTCAAGATAGCTCTTCCCAGCTGTGTATACTGTCTGGGGCCAACTGAGTCAACCACGCTCGGGCTGACCCTTCCAACATTAGAGGGAGATGCTTCATTGTTATTTCTTTATTTCCGCCTCCAATCTGCACAGCCACTCGGTAATCTTCAAGCCAAGTTTCAGGCTTGGACTCCCCGGTGAACGTACTGACTCCTGTTGCCAATCTGAAGTTGGGAGGAATCACCGCTGCTCTGATGGCTCTGCCAAAACACTCTGGCCCTGAAACATGTAATCTGCTGCCACTCGGACGATCTCTGCCTAGATCTTCTCTGTGTGCTCTATTCCGGTCGACCAGGCCTTGAACAAGAATGGATCTCGCATCGAAGCCTGGCTCTCTTGGGTCGACTGGAACTCTGCGCCCGTCCCTGTGACGGTGTCTGTCATCGTTCTGCCGAGGCACATGCGAAGCACTCCTCGGAGGAGGCGTTGGCACTCGACGACGATTGTCGCAGTCGAACTGACGATCGTACTGCCCACGACTTTCAGGCCGCGGAGGCGATCTTGGGCTATGGGCCGACTGAACTGTATCTGCCACCACGGATCTGCTGTGTATCCTATTCCGCGACTAAGACACCGCAGAATTCTGCTCTCCTGCTGCTCGGAGTAGGGCCCTGATCTGCTCCAACCCTCGGCCAGCCTCTGACTAAGAAGGTTGAATCGACTCTGCAATTTGGGCTGCAGCAGTGAGGTTCTGAATCGGAGTACAGTATACCTTAGGCGGAGGTGGGAAAAGCTGCCGTCGACCCGAATCAGGAACTCGACCCCGGGCTCGCTCGTCGAGAGCGCGCTGCAGGTTCTCCAGTTGAGTGCGCTCAGCCAAGTTAGCTAAGCACGCCTCCTCCAAGGCCCGAGCCTCGGGAGTTTCCCCAACGATGGGCATGTGAAGTGCGTCCATGTTGCGACAACGAAGATCCTCTCTCTGCTGCGAAGAGAGAGGTTCGGGATGGTACTCCTCGTGGACACGTGATTGATCGCTGCCAGCTCCTTCGCCATCCTCATGGCGAAAGCCAGGCGGGCTACGCAGACCATCGACCATCAGGACTTCAACCGCAGGATCGCTGCTATCGCACTCGGACGACATCTCCGCGGAGCCTGTCGACAAATCGAACAGGCCGTGGAGAGTTTCGCCGGGCTCGATTACCGCAACTTGATGAGTGGCTGAACGCCGAGCCACCGCGTGCTTCACCCACCGCTGAACCCACGACCTACCAGATCGCTTGCGGCGGCGCATAGCAGGGAGGGAAGATGTTGCTGGAGTCGACTGATACTGGGTCGACGGTTGCCGAAGAAGGACGCCACGAACGCATGCATGAAAGTGCGTCGCCCCTCGCGCGGGGAGCACCTCGACATCAAGCGGAGCTTCCTGGAGCCACGCTGAGTCGTCGGCGATGAAAACGAGCGCGCCGAGATGGATCTCGCGGACCTCAACCATCTCGCCGCCGGAAACCATGATGATGATCGGAAAATAAACTTGCAACTTCACCAACAAGTCGCTAAGACACCTGCCCCACGGTGGGTGCCAACTGTTGTGGTTCTAAGTCTGACAGTAGAAAGGGGGGTAGGTATGGAGAGGCAAGATCTTAGCTATGGCGAAGATGTACACACGAGATTTTACGAGTTTAGGCCCTTCTCGGAGGAAGTAACAACCCTATGTCTCAGTGCCCGGAGGCAGTCGATTGGATTATGTGTGTTGTGTTACAGGTGGTGCGAACCCTTGTCCCAGAGGAGATGGGTGGCTTATATAGAGTGCGCCAGGACCCCAGCCCACCTCCATTACAAGGAGCTTAATGTACATAAAGTAAGGGCGTTACTGGTAACGGCAGTCTTAAATACTCTTAATGCTCATGAAGACTAAGGAGTGAATGCCCGGCCGTTGTGCGTTCTTCCGACTCCTGGTCTTTGATATAGTCGAGTCATTCCCCATACGGTTGAGTGAAAGTGGGGAATGACGGTCGAGTGACTATACCGTCGAGTGGATTCTTGGTCTTCTTATCTTCTGGGCTAGTGACCTTGGGTAGGACGTATAGGTCAGGCCTATGACCCAACCCCAGGTCTGTATCCTCATCAGTGAGTGCAGCCATCGCCCGGTTGCGGCGCCCTGCTACGTCTTGAGCTTGCGTTGGTTTTCCTTGAAGAGGAAAGGGTGATGCAGCAATAGTAGCATAAGTATTTCCCTCAGTTTTTGAGAACCAAGGTATCAATCCAGTAGGAGGCTCCTCAAAAGTCCCACACACCTACACAAACAAACAAAGAACTCGCAACCAACACAATAAAGGGGTTGTCAATCCCTTCACGGCCACTTGCGAAAGTGAGATCTTATAGATATAATATGATAAGATAGATGTATTTTTGGTATTTTATAATATAGATGCAAAAAGTGAAGATGCAAATAAAAGTAGATTGGAAGCAAATATGATAAGAGATAGACCCTGGGGCCATAGGTTTCACTAGAGGCTTCTCTCAAGATAGCATAAGTATTACGGTGAGTGAACAAATTACTATCGAGCAATTGATAGAAAAGCGAATAATAATGATATTATCTAGGCATGATCATGTATATAGGCATCACGTACGCAACAAGTAGACTGACTCATGCCTGCATCTACTACCATTACTCCACACATCGACCGATTCCTTCCTGCATCTAGAGTATTAAGTTCATAAGAACAGAGTAACACATTAAGCAAGATGACATGATGTAGAGGGATAAACTCAAGCAATATGATATAAACCCCATCTTATTATCCTCGATGGCAACAATACAATACATGCCTTGCAACCCTTTCTGTCACTGGGTAAGGACACCGCAAGATTGAACCCAAAGCTAAGAACTTGTCCCATGGCAAGAAAGATCAATCTAGTAGGCCAAACCAAACTGATAATTCGAAGAGACTTGCAAAGATAACTCAATCATACATAAAAGAATTCAGAGAAGATTCAAATATTATTCATAGATAAACTTGATCATAAACCCACAATTCATCGGATCTCGATAAACACACTGCAAAAAGAGTTTACATCAAATATATCTCCACAAGAGAGGGGGAGAACATTGTATTGAGATCCAAAAAGAGAGAAGAAGCCATCTAGCTAATAACTATGGACCCGTAGGTCTGTGGTAAACTACTCACAACTCATCGGAGGGGCTATGGTGTTGATGTAGAAGCCCTCCATGGTCGATTCCCCCTCCGGCAGAGTGCCGGCGAAGGCTCCAAGATGAGATCTTGCGGATACAGAAGGTTACGTTGGTGGAAATTGTGTTTCGTTGGCTCCCTGGATGTTTTCTGGGTACGTAGGCTTATATAGGAGGAAGAAGTACGTCGGTGGACGCTCGAGGGGCCCACGAGACAGGGGACGCGCCCTATAGGGGGGGGGCGCCCTGCTATCTCATGGAAGCTTCGGCTGCTTCTTGACTTGCACTCCAAGTCCTCTGGATCACGTTCGTTCCAAAAATCATGCTCCTGAAAGTTTCATTCCGTTTGGACTTCGTTTGATATTCCTTTTCTTCGAAATACTGAAATAGGCAAAAAAACAACAATACGGGCTGGGCCTCCGGTTAGTAGGTTAGTCCCAAAAATGATATAAATGTGTAAAATAAAGCCCATAAACATCCAAAAGGGGTAATATAATAGCATGGAACAATCAAAAATTATAGATACGTTGGAGACGTATCACGCCCCTTTTGCTCGAGAGAGTGGGAGCAAGAGCCTCCTCCAGGCGATGGAGCTGGATGGCGTTGTCTTTGCTGGCGTTTAGATGTTGGTGATGGCATGGCCTCCCATGTCAGCATGTCCCCTTTATGTGGTGGCTTCATTCTCGACTCCGGTTGCTTGATCACGAAGCTGAACTCAGAAGACCCCAAGCGGTTCTCCTCTTCCACTCAATGTTGGCTTGTAGTTTTCTGGGGTGTGTGGCTGGTCCCCGGAACCTTGTATCATGCCGTGGGTTTTCTTTCTGTCTGTCTTTGTTGTGTGTGTTGTGTTGTTCTTGGTTGCTGTAAGGGCTTCATTAATTTAAAGACGAGCGGTAGCCTTTTCTCTAGAAAAGAGATACCTCTTGCGGGGTCTTCCGCGAGCGACAAGTGCCGCAACGTCACACGTCGAGGCCGATCTCCGTTGCCCTCTGTGTTTGCCAAGTGGTAGAAGAAGAGAGGACCGCGTTGATTTCCCTTCCCCCCCACCTTTTTCCCTTTCTGATTTGGATATGCTCCATCGCATGGAGCACACTTGTATTTTGTCATTATCAGAGTGTCAACTCAAGATGTCAGGATTAAGGATACCCTAAAACACTCTGAATCCTTGGGGAAAAAATCACACAAGACACAAGGATTTTCATATGGGTTCAGGTCTCCAATGATAGCATAAAACCCTATGTCTGTTCTTCATTGATATGAAAATGAGGGATTACACGTGTAGTTGTACTACAAGAGTGGTGCTCGGGGTATGTGTGTCACAGTGGTCGGGGTACTACCCTATGTTCCCGAGCACTCCTATTTCTCATCCTCCAAACTGGATGAACTACTGCTTCTTTGTGTTGCTTGGGATGGGTGAACTGGGAGCTACTAGTGAGCTTGTTTCTGCATGTCTCAAAATGCCCACGCCCCCCCTTATAAAGGACTAGGGCACCACAATAATTGGTTTAGTACGTGTAAAGGATACAAGTAGAAGTAGGCATCCGCCCTGCGTATGACAATTTTTCTTCGGTCTTCGCAAGTGACAAACTGACACTACAGTGCGTGAGACACTCGAGTGCTCCTCGTAGATGCTTGGGTCCAACCTGCCATCGTCCTTCTTGATGTGTCGCGAGGCACCGATTCCCTTGGTCAAAACGTCGTCTAAGCCTTGTCGCCCTCATCTAACTAATAATGCCTGCACCTTATCGGCCCGAGACACTGATACGTCTCCAACATTTCTATACTTTTTTATTGTTAAATGCTATTATATTATCACTTTTATATGCCTTTTATATTATTATTGTGGACTAACTTATTAATTTAGTGCCAATCTCAGTTCCTGTTTTTTTGCTTGCTTTTGGTTTGATACGTATCCAATGTATCTACTTTTCCAAACTCTTTTGCCCTTGTTTTGGACTCTAATTTTCCTGATTTGAATGGAACTAACCCGGACTGACTCTGTTTCAGCATAATTGCCATGATGTTATTTTTGTGCAGAAATCAAAGTTCTCGGATCGACCTGAAAATTTACAGAGATTTTTTTTGGAATATATTAAAGATACTGGCGGAAAAAGATACCAGAGGGGGGCCACCCAGGAGCCACAAGATCTGGGGGCACGCCCACCCACCAGGGCGTGCATACCAGGCTTGTGGGCCCCCTGGAGCTCTGGCAACCCTAACTCCAACTCCATATATACCTATTCACGGAGGAAAAAAACCAAAGAGAAGTATTCATCACGTTTTACGATACGGAGCAGCCGCCACCTTCTGTTCTTCCTTGGGAGGGCTGATCTGGAGTCTGTTCGGGGCTCCGGAGCGTGGAATACTTCGCCATCATCAACCTTCCTCTGTCACCATTTCATGATGCTCATCGCCGGGAGTGAGTAATTCCATTGTAGGCTTGTGATGACCCACAAGTGTAGGGGATCAATCGTAGTCCTTTCGATAAGTAAGAGTGTCGAACCCAACGAGGAGCAGAAGGAAATGATAAGCAGTTTTCGGTAAGGTTTTCTCTGCAAGCACTGAAATAGCAAGTAATAGATAGTTTTGTGATAAGATAAATGGTAACGGGTAACAAGTAAATAAAGTAAATAAAGTGCAGCAAGGTGGCCCAATCCTTTATGTAGCAAAGGATAAGCCTGGACAATTTCTAATAATGAGAAAGGAGCTCCCGAGGACACATGGGAATTATCGTCAAGCTAGTTTTCATCACGTTCATATGATCCGCGTTCGGTACTTTGATAATTTGGTATGTGGGTGGACCGGTGCTTGGGTACTGCCCTAACTTGGATAAGTATCCCACTTATGATTAACCCCTACTGCAAGCAGCCGCAACTACAAAAGAAGTATTAAGGTAGACCTAACCACAATATTAAACATATAGATCCATATCAGCCCCTAACGAAGCAACGCATAAACTAGGGTTTAAGCTTTTGTCACTCTAGCAACCCATCATCTACTTATTACTTCCCCATGCCTTCCTCTAGGGCCAAATAATGGTGAAGTGTCATGTAGTCGACGTTAAAATAACACCACTAGAGGAAAAGACAACATACATCTCATCAAAATATCGAACGAATACCAAATTAACATGACTACTAATAGCAAGACTTCACCCATGTCCTCAGGAACAAACGTAACTACTCACAAAGCATATTCATGTTCATAATCAGAGGAGTAATAATATGCATAAAGGATCTGAACATATGATCTTCCACCAAGTAAACCAATTAGCATCAACTACAAGGAGTAATCAACACTACTAGCAACCCACATGTACCAATTTGTGGTTTTGAGACAAGATTGGATACAAGAGATGAACTAGGGTTTTGAGAAGAGATGGTGCTGGTGAAGATGTTGATGGAGATTGACCCCCTCCCAATGAGAGGATCGTTGGTGATGACGTTGGTAATGATTTCCCCCTCCTGGAGGGAAGTGTCCCCAGGAGAACAGCTCCGCCAGAGCCCTAGATTGGTTCCGCCAAGGTTCCGCCTCGTGGCGGCGGAGTTTTGTCCCGTAAGCTTGCCCACGATTTTTTCCAGGGTAAAAGCTCTGGTATAGCAGAAGATGGACACCGGAGGCCCACCAAGGGGCCCAGGAGATAGGGGGCGCGCCCTGTAGGGGGGGGCGCCCTCCTGTCTCCTGCACAGGGTGTGGGCCCCCTGGTGTATTTCTTTCGCTCAATAATTCTTATAAATTCCGAAACGATGTTTCATGGAGTTTCAGGACTTTTGGAGCTGCGCAGAATAGGTTTCCAATGTTTGCTCCTTTTCCTGCCAGAATTCCAGCTGCCGGCATTCCCCCTCTTCATGGTAAACCTTGTAAAATAAGAGAGAATAGCCATAAGTATTGAGATATAATGTGTAATAACAGCCCATAATGCAATAAATATTGATATAAAATCATGATGCAAAATGGACGTATCAACTCCCCCAAGCCTAGACCTCACTTGTCCTCAAGCGGAAGCTGAAATCGAAAAATATGTCCACATGTTTAGAGATGGAGGTGTCGATAAAAATAAAATACGGACATGAGGGCATCATGATCATTCTTATAACAGCAACATATATAGATTTTATCATATGATTTCTTATGCTCAAGTAACAATCAATTCACAATGTCAACTATGGTTCAAAAACTTCATTGGGAACTAATAAACTATAATCTCAGTCATTGAAGCAATTGCAATTTATCGTAACATAAAAAAGAGTCAACAATAGAGCTTTTCAGCAAGCTCACATACTCAACTATCTCGTAGTCTTCTACAATTGTAACACTCACGCAGTACTTGTGGTTATGGAGTTTCAGCCGGACACTGAGAAAGATAGGGGCTTATTGTGTTGCCTCCCAACGTATTCACCTTTAGGTGATGTCAACAATAATAGCCCATGCTAACTTACATCCAATTGGATATATATATCATGATCTTTCAAACACAAGGAGCTTGCCAAAGGATAAAATGAAAAAGGGAAAGGTGAGGATCACTTTGACTCAAGCATAAAGTAAAAACATAAAGTTAAAGATAGGCCCTTCATAGAGGGAAGCAGAGGTTGTCATGTGCATTTAGGGTTGATGCACAGAATCTTAATACAAAAGAACGTCACTTTATATTGCCCCTTGTATGCGAACCTTTATTATGCAGTCCGTCACTTTTATTACTTCCACAACAAGTTCGTACAAAGCTTATTTTCTCTGTACTAATAAGTCATACATATTTAGATAGCAATTTTTATTGCTTGCAACATGACAACTTACTTGAAGGATCTTACTCAATCCATAGGTAGGTATGGTGGACTCTCATGGCAAAACTGGGTTTAAGGATATTAGGAAGCCCAAGTAGTATCTCTACTTGGTGCAAGGAATTTGGCTAGCATGAGGGGAAAAGGCAAGCTCAACATGTTTGGAAGGTTAATGACAATATACTTTAACTGAGATGTTGGAAAACATAAACCATTATGTTGTTGAAAGTGCAACTATCCCTAGGTGGTTTGGTAATTCCTAACAACATATAGCTCATTGAGCTAACATTATTCCAAGATGAATATTTCAGTAAAAGCTCAATGAATGGCAGGCATGGATGAGAAAAGTGGACCCCTCAAAATGCTATGGATAAAAGGATTGGCTCAAGCTCAAAAGCTCAAGACTCTACATTTTATATTTTAGTGATCCAAGATCACATTGAGTCTATAGGAAAAGCCAATACTATCAAGGAGGGATGAGGTGTTGCTTAATGAGTTTCTTGCTCCATAGTGCTTAGTGATATTCTCCAAAGCCCTCAACTACTTTCTCACATCCACATATGACCTAAACCAAAAGTCAAACTCGGCCCCACCGATTCTTTCAATCCGGCGCCACCGAGTTCAGATGTCATAGCCACTTCCACAAACCCTAGGCAAATCGGTCTCACCGATAGGGATCTCGGTCTCACCGAGATGGGATTGTAATCTCTCTGTTTCCCTTCGTAAGGTTTCGGTACCACCGAGATGAGAGATCGGACCCACCGAGATGGTAGTAGATTGCAATGTAAACTCCCTGTTTCCTTTTCGTAACATTTCGGTCCGACCGAAATGAGCGAACAGGTCCCACCGAGTTTACCTGACCAACTCTCTGGTTAGCTTATTACCAAAATCAGTCCCACCGAGTTTGAGTAATCGGTATCACCGAGATTACATTATGCCCTAACCCTAACCATATCGGTCCTACCGAGTTGCATGTCGGTCCCACCGAAAATCCTAACGGTCACTAGATTTGCTGAATCGGTCTGACCGAGTTTCTCAATTCGGTCCCACCGAGTTTGGCAAGTTGTGTGTAATGGTTAGATTTTGTGTGGAGGCTATATATACCCCTCCACCTCCTCTTCATTCGTGGAGAGAGCCATCAGAATGAACCTACACTTCCAACTTGCTGTTTCTGAGAGAGAACCACCTACTCATGTGTTGAGGCCAAGATATTCCATTCCTACCATATGAATCTTGATCTCTAGCCTTCCCCAAGTTGCTTTCCACTCAAATCTTCTTTCCACGAAATCCAAATCCTGAGAGAGAGAGTTAAGTGTTGGGGAGACTATCATTTGAAGCACAAGAGCAAGGAGTTCATCATCAACACACCATTTGTTACTTCTTGGAGAGTGGTGTCTCCTAGATTGGCTAGGTGTCACTTGGGAGCCTCCGACAAGATTGTGGAGCTGAACTAAGGAGTTTGTAAGGGCAAGGAGATCGCCTACTTCGTGAAGATCTACTGCTAGTGAGGCAAGTCCTTCGTGGGCGACGGCCATGGTGGGATAGACAAGGTTGCTTCTTCATGGACCCTTCGTGGGTGGAGCCCTCCGTGGACTCGCGCAACCATTACCCTTCGTGGGTTGAATTCTCCATCGACGTGGATGTACGATAGCACCACCTATCGGAACCACGACAAAAACATCCGTGTCTCCAATTGCGTTTGAATTCTCCAAAACCCTCCCTTTACATTCTTGCAAGTTGCATGCTTTACTTTTCACTGCTCATAAACTCTTTGCATGCTTGCTTGAATTGTGTTAAGATTGCTTGACTTGTGCTAAGATAGCTAAAATCTGCCAAAGACTAAAATTGGGAAAAGGACAAGTTTTTATTTGGTCAAGTAGTCTAATCACCCCCCTCTAGACATACTTTCGATCCTACAAGTGGTATCAGAGATTTGGTCTCCATTTGCTTCGATTTCCATAGCTTTTGGTGGTCATAGCCTTGGTTTCACAACCTAGGAGAGTATGGTGTCTAGCGAGGGAAATTATCACCGTAGAGGTCCTTACTTTGATGGTACTAATTTTGCTAGTTGGAAGCATAAGATGAAAATGCATATTCTTGGACATAACCCCGCCGTTTGGGCTATTGTGTGTATTGGCTTGCAAGGTGAATTCTTTGATGGGAGATGTCGTGGTACTAAGACTGACGGTAGAATAGGGGGTAGGTATGGAGAGGCAAGATCCTAGCTATGGAGTAGTTGTATACGCAAGGGATTTACGAGTTCAGGCCCTTCTCGGAGGAAGTAACAGCCCTACGTCTCGGAGCCCGGAGGCGGTCGACTAGATTATATGCGTATGAGTTACAGGGGTGCTAACCCCTCTGCCAGTGGAGGGGGTGGCTTATATAGAGTCTGCCAGGACCCCAGCCAGCCCACGTAGCGGAGGGTTTAAAGTACATTAAGGCCTGGCGTTACTGGTAACGCCTTACATAAAGTGTCATCATGGCTATAAAGACTACTTAATTACAGTCCGTTTGGATACAGAGTGGCTCTTGAACTCCTGGTGGTCGAGTGAGTCTTCATAGTCGAGTGTCTTCGAGTCCGTCGAGTGGAATCCTTCCAGGTTGACTGGAAGGCAGTTTCTGATAAAGACGTCCTTGGGGAGGGTACCTTGGACAGGTCCATGACCCTACCCTAGGTACGTGACTTCATCATTAGCCCCCGAATGGATCGAGGTTTGAGTGAGGAAGGAGTTGATAATCTTTCCAACCTGTTTTTTGTGCTGCGAGTGTGTCTCATTCTAGATCAACGACTTTTTAGTGATGGTGTCAACTTCTCTTTCAGTCGCCTTGGTCCATTCCTTACATCTGTCGAGTGAACTTTATGAACTTGGAGATTTCCGGGCGACGGATCGTAGGGAATCTTCCATCTAGCAAGTTGCCCTGCTGTTAGTGGATTTAGTGGGATCCGAATTCCGGGAAGCGCGCGAAGCGGAGAAGGCCGTGGTACTCGGGCGGGATAAGGCAGAGACGCCTCGATCTCCGTTCCGCCTTTTTCGCCATGTATCGCTCGCGCGACTGTTGCGGGATTTGACAGGATTGTGCGGGCCTACCCATCAGCCACTCGGAAGCGACTCCATATAAGGCGCCGGATGGTTTTTTTTTGAACAGTGCTCCCTCATTTTCCCTTCCCCCGTCCTCAGATTCATCTACTGCACTTGCTATCTGTTCAGCGCCGTTGCTCCATACCTGCCTCGTCGGCAACAATGGTGAAGGAGAAGACGACGGCTTTGGAGCGGGCGAAGAAGGCGACGGCGAAGGCGAAGGGGAGAGCGACCAGTCGGGGTGGATCCTCGTCGCGGTCCAGCCTGCCGCAAGGTTGGATCCAGGGGGATTGGATCCGCTCGACCATCACCCAGAAGGATCTCGACGACCTAGCCAACGAAGGGCTGATCGAGCACGGGGCAGCTAGGCTTCCGGGGACGGAGTGGCAGCCGCAGCCTCAGGAGGGTGAGTGTGTCCTCTTAGCCACCCATATCGATCGTGGGTTTTCTCTGCCACCGAATCTTTTCTTTCGGGAGTTTCTGAATTTCTTTCACTTCACTCCCAACTCCATTGCCTATCTCGCCGCTTTCGTGTCTTTGTGCGAAAACTTCTTGGGTCGTCGGCCGCACTGGGGCCTCTTCAAACACATATGCACTTGTCGCTCTCAGACAGTGAAAAAGGCTAGTCCGAATGAAGAGAAAACCCAAGTAATCCAGATGTGCGGGGGTCTTGGGGTCCAGATGAGGAGTAAGAGTGCTTTTCCAGCCATGACCCTTCCCGAGTCAGTTAGGGGGTGGCAGTCGACCTGGTTCTACTGCCAAGACCAGTCGACGCCAGGGCAGTCGACTGGGCTCCCTCCTTTCTCCATGAGTCGAGTGAACAAGCCGTCCTCTCTGACGGTGTTTCCGGAGGAGAAGGCTCAGGTTAAAATGTTGATGGAGCATGTAGTCCAGCTCATTCGCGACGGGGTCACTAGCATGGATCTTCTGGAGGTTTTCCTTCGACAGCGCATTCAGCCACTCCAATACCGAGGCCACCCGATGTGGTTGTACTCTGGTACCGAAGACACCACTCGGGTCCACCCAGAGGAGGTCGACGACGCCACACTGGAGAGGTGGATGACTGCCATCACAGGGAACAAAGATAACCCTTGTGGGGCCAGGAGGATCCCGCCACTCGACCAATCTTATGAACCAGACAAGGTATGACCACTTATCTCCGACTGTAATCATGTTTCATTCATTCTATTTTGCTGCAGATTAGTCGATTGACTTTTGTCTTGTTTGTTGTCTTTCAGGCTACCACTGAGTTGTATTCGATGCCCAACGGGGCGCAAGCACAGACCGAGGAGGAGGAAGGAAGTGGAGGTGAAAGTCAAGAGGAGTGGGAATCGGATGGCGATGAGGGTGATGAAGATGCTGGCTCCGATGAGGAAGAGGAGGAGGAAGAGGAGGAGGAAGTCGCGCCTCCCCGTTCTGAAAGAAGATCCAAGCTTGCCCATGACCCTGTAGTCGAGCGCGACAAGGGGGTCGCGCCTGTTGTGCAGTCGACCAAGCGTCCTCGGACGGCCTCTCCGGCGCCGACTGAGAAAGCGCCGAAGCAATCTCGAGTGGCGCCGTCAAAGCCGACGAAGGCCTTGCCAAAGATGAAGATGGTGATTCCCACTATTTCTGGGTAATGACGTAACTTGTGTCTTCTTGTTTCTCATGGATTTACTCTTGGTCGATTCGTTAGCTGACCGACTGATTTCTGAAACTGCAGTGCTGCTATTCTGATACCTCGACCAGACCCGAAGATCAAGAAATGGAGGATGCTGTCACTTCCAACCCTGGTATGACCTTTGTAGTTTCGTTTTCAGTCGGTAGGATCTTCATTTTTAACTTTGACTCTTTTCTGCAGCTCCATCTAATATCATCATTGATCTTCCTGATGATGATGACGAGGAACCACTGAGGCAGAGGAGGAATAGGAGAGCGTCTGCTGGCAAGACAGCTCAGGTCGTATCAGCACCTGAGACGTTGGTTGCGGAGGGGGACAATGTCACTCGGCCTACCGTATCCTTTGCGGTGCCGCTGACGAGTGCTCGCCCTTCGTCGTCGAGTGCTGATCAGCCTTCACTTTTCTCCACCCACCATGTCCCAGAAGACCAAGCAAGCATTGCTAAAGAAGCCATACGCCAGGCGGGGGTCATGATGGAGCAAGTGAAGGCGATCCGAGACGCCAGTCAAGCGGCTTATGACGCTAGTTCTGCCCTTGAGAGCAATGTTCAGGTTAGTCGATCACCGCATGTTCTGTTAGGATATGATACCTGAAAACTTTTCTTTCTGAAAATCTTAGCATCTGTCGTACACCCACTGGGTGTGTCGATTGAAATTCTGGATTGGTGGGGGCACACTGAGTGCACCCACTGGGTGTAGTCCCCAAGGCTATGGTGGACTGCTGGCAGTCGACCATAGTCTTTATGTCTTGAGCTTTTTCTCATTACTTTCTTTACTTGATCTGGTCGAATGGAATCATAAACCGGTGGGGGCACGCTAAGTGCACCCACTGGGTGTAGTCCCCGAGACTGTGGTCGACTGCTGGCAGTCGACTACGGTCTGAAGAACACCTTTTATTTGAAATTGTGACTAACTGTTGGTGGTTAGCCTTTCTGCCTTTTTTGGTCGACTGATCGACTCTAGCTGATAGAACTAGTGGGGGCACGCTGAGTGCACCCACTGGGTGTAGTCCCCGAGACTACAGTTGAATGTTTAGATTCGGCTGTAGTCTTAGAAATACTACAATTTTTTTCTCTTAGTCACTCGGAAGTGACCTATCTTTGACGTCTATCGATTGGTTCTTCACAGAAATCTTGCGAGCTTGCAGCTTGTTATACTGAGTTGGAGAACAAGCATATCCAGCTCGAACTTGATCTGAAGCTTGTCCAGGAGAACTTCATGAAGGCGAAGGAGGAGGCAAAAGGTATGTTTGGTGAGAATCTTGACGACTGCCTTTGTTTCTTGTCCATTCCCGAGTCTGATCTTACCATGGTTTTACAGATAAACTGAGGGATTCTCTAAAGAAGAAGGATCTTGACCTTGCTGAGGCGCAGAAAGTAGCTTCAGAGAAGACCAAGCTCGCAGAGGAAAAGCTGGCTTCAATCAGCAAGCTTGAAGAGGAGAATACCAATCTAAAAGCTGCTCTTGATGCGGCCGACAAGGAGGTCAGTCGACTGAAGAATGACAAGATTGCCTTGAGTGACAAGGCCAGCGAATTGGTGGGAAAGAACAATGATTTGGAGGCTTATCTGGGAGGACTCGCCAAGAAGCTATTCCTCATGCTTGAAGGTAACCCTTTGTATCCGACAGGCTTTTTAATTATGGTCTTACCACCAAACTGCTGCCTTAACTTTGGGGTTGTGTCTATAGAGTTCTGCCAGAACTTTGAGAAGGAGACTGGTCGACTGGAGACGAGCCTAGATCCCATCAACTCTCCTGTGAAGGATGAATCCGCCATGAACATGCTCCAACTTGAGTCTCGTGTTGCTGCTGTTGTCGACTATCTTGCAAGGCTGAAGGTTGTGACGTCACGCATCGACACAACACTCTAGCCAGGAGAAACACTTCAGAATGACCTTGAGTCTCTGATGACTCGACTGAGCGAAGTTCCAAGTCGAGTGCAAGAATGGAAGAAGTCTTCTGCCAGGTGCGGTGCCGACGTTGCTCTATCTCTGGTCCGTGTTCAGTTCAAGGACGCGCGAGAGGACAAGCTGGCGGCTCTCAAGGTGGCCAATACCAAGAAGCATGACTTCCGATCCTTCATGGAGACCTTCATCGCTGCTGCCACTCGGATCGCAGATGGAATCGACCTAGACGAGTTCGTTGTGCCTTCTAGCCCTCCACAGGAGGGGTAAAAAACTTCTATGCTTGATGCTTTAAATTTGCCTCGGTATGCCGAGTGGTTTTTGTAACCGATAAACTTTAACAGGCTTAGTGCCTGAGCACTTCTGGTTACGTAAGACGTTATCTGAACTTGGACTTGACGTTGAATATGTTTGCATCTGCCTCCGAATGAACATTGTCTTTTGCTCGGTCTATATGCAGGTGTTTGAGATGCTCTTTTGCAGGAAAGGATGAAGCACATATTGCAATCGACTTGTACCTCGTCATTCTTAGGCTGGCGCTGGGCCGCAGCTAAGCCCCCGAGTGGGAGGTCTGCTCTACACTCGGTAGGATTTTCTAAAACTTAGGCGAGCACTGGGCTGCAGCTAAGCCCCCGAGTGGGAGGTCTGCTCTCCACTCAGTAGGATTTTCAAAAACTTAGGCGAGCACTGGGCTGCAGCTAAGCCCCCGAGTGGGAGTTCTGCTCTCCACTCGGTAGGATTTTCAAAAACTTAGGCGAACACTGGGCTGCAGCTAAGCCCCCGAGTGGGAGGTCTGCTCCCCACTCGGTAGGATTTTCAAAAACTTAGGCGAGCACTAGGCTGCAGCTAAGCCCCCGAGTGGGAGGACTGCTCTCCACTCGGTAGGATTTCTGTGGCATACCTCTGAAGAAGAAGGTAACAGTCGACCTGCACCTCGTCCTCCTTGCGGGTCGCACGTTGTATTTGTGGCGTAGCTCGGAAGGAGAGGGTAGCAGTCGACCTGTACCTCGTCCTCCTTGCAAAGCACATGTTGTATTTGTGGCGTAGCTCGGAAGGAGAGGGTAGCAGTCGATCTGCACCTCGTCCTCCTTGCGGAGCGCATGTTGTATTTGTGGCGTAGCTCGGAAGGAGAGGGTAGCAGTCGACCTGCACCTCGTCCTCCTTGCGGAGCGCATGTTGTATTTGTACTTAGGCGAGAGCTATGCTACAGCTAAGCCCCCAAGTGGGAGGCTGGCTCACCACTCGGCAGGATTTTTTAAACTTAGGCGAGCGCTATGCTGCGGCTAAGCCTCCGAGTGGGAGGCTGGCTCACCACTCGGTAGGATTTTGTTGAACTTAGGCGAGTACTTGGACTGCAACTAAGCCCCCGAGTGGGAGGATGGCTCACCACTCGGTAGGATTTTGTTGAACTTAGGCGAGTACTTGGACTGCAGCTAAGCCCCCGAGTGGGAGGCTGGCTCACCACTCGGTAGGATTTTGTTGAACTTAGGCGAGTACTTGGACTGCAGCTAAGCCCCCGAGTGGGGGGATGGCTCACCACTCGGTAGGATTTTGTTAAACTTAGGCGAAACGGATTCGCAGCTAAGCCCCCGAGTGTGAGGCTGGCTCACCACTCAGCAAGGATTTTTTTTCAAACTTAGGCGAAACGGATTCGCAGCTAAGCCACCCACTGGGGGACCTTTATGTGAACAAAAGTAACAACAATCACTGGGAAAATTATAACACTATTGTCTTTGAAAAATGAACTACAGAAGTACTTTTATTACATCTCATCCGAGTGCATACATAAGTATAAAAGGGGCGGAGCAGCTCTGCGTTCCAAGCTCGGGGCTCTTCAATCTGGTGCTCGACATTGTAAAGGCGGTATGCTCCATTGTGGAGAACCTTGGTGACGATGAAGGGACCTTCCCAAGTAGGAGCAAGCTTGTGTGGCTTCCGCTGATCCA
Organism: Triticum aestivum; assembly: GCF_018294505.1. Lineage (NCBI taxonomy): Eukaryota > Viridiplantae > Streptophyta > Magnoliopsida > Poales > Poaceae > Triticum > Triticum aestivum. The sequence continues at coordinate 253,492,416 of NC_057801.1, read as the reverse complement.
CTCAGAGAACCAAATCTCCTTCCTGGAAAGCTCGACTCTTCACGTTTTTGGCATGGAAGCGACGCAAGTCCTGCTGATAAATGGTCGATCGGATCAAGGCCATCTCCCTTTCTTCTTCTAGAAGGTCGACTGCGTCCTGCCGGGCTTGCTCTGCTTCAGCTTCGGTGTAGAGTTCGACTCGGGGTGCGTTGTGAAGCAGGTCACTCGGCAAGACTGCTTCAGCTCCGTAGACCAAGAAGAATGGAGTTCTCCCAGTCGACCGGTTAGGTGTGGTCCTTAATCCCCAAAGTACCGACGGAAGTTCGTCGACCCATGCACCAGCTGCGTGCTTGAGATCGCGCATCAATCGGGGTTTCAACCCTTTGAGAATTAAGCCATTTGCTTGTTCTGCCTGTCCATTCGACTAGGGTTGAGCGACTGAAGCATAGTCGACTCGTGTACCCTGAGATGTACAGAAGGCTCTGAATTCCTCAGAATCGAAGTTTGACCCATTGTCTGTGATGATGCTGTGTGGAACTCCATATCTGAATATCAACTCCCTGATGAAGCTGACAGCAGTGCCGGCATCAAGATTCTTGATGGGTTTAGCCTCAATCCACTTGGTGAACTTGTCGACTGCTACCAGCACATGGGTGAAGCCGCGTCTGCCTGTTCTCAGTGGTCCAACCATATCCAATCCCCATACAGAGAAAGGCCAAACGAGTGGAATGGTCTTAAGGCTGAGGCGGGCTTATGTGACATATTTGAGTAAAATTGACATCCTTCACACTTGTCGACTATCTCCTTCTTGGGGTTCCAGCATCCTTTGGGCTTCCCTTTGAACTTGCCCTGAGTCACAGCCAGGGCTTCTCCAGGAGCAGCTGGCTCGGCTTTCCGCTTCTGCTTCCGACTGGAGTTTCCTTTTTCCGACTGACTTGGCTTGTACTTGCCACTCCGGAGTCGTTCCTCTTCTTCACCATTGGCGTATTTGGTGGCAATCTCCATCATTCGACTCAGGGTCATATCTCCGATCCGACCAAACTTCAAACTTAACTCTCTGTTCTTAACTCCTTCCTTGAAGGCACAGACTGCTTGATGATCAGATATGTTCTCCATCGTATGATGCAATGTGATCCATCTTTGGATGTAATCTCTCAGGGTCTCATTCGACTTTTGCACACAGACCTGCAGCTCTATCAGTCCTGCTGGTCGCTTGCAAGTTCCCTCAAATGTCCTGACGAACACTCGGGCAAGATCTTCCCAAGTGTAAATGCTGCTAGGAGCCAACTGATTCAACCAAGCCCTGGCCGAACCCTCCAACATGAGTGGTAGGTGTTTCATAGCCACCTCATCATTGCCACCACCAATCTGTACAGCCACTCGGTAGTCCTCAAGCCAAGTATCAGGCTTGGACTCACCAGTGAACTTACTCACCCCGGTCGCCAACCTGAAGTTGGGAGGGATCACCGCGGCTCTGATGGCTCTACTGAAACACTCTGGTCCTGAAACATGAACTCGGCTGCTGGTGGGCACATCTCTGTTGTGGCCTTCTCGATGAGCTCTATTCCGGTCGACCAAACCTTGCACAATAATGGATCTCGCGTCAAAGCCTGGTTCCCTGGGGTCAACCGGAGCTCTCCGCCCAACACTGTGCTGACGTCTGTCATCTTGCTGCCGAGGGGCGTAAGACCCACTCCTTGGGGGAGGAGTGGGCACTCGACGCCGATCATAGCGATCGAATCGGTCATCATACTGATCACGTCGACCCCCACGTCCCTCACGCCGCGGAGGCGATCTTGGGCTATGAGCCGACTGGACTGTATTCGCAGCGACGGATCGACTGTGAATCCTATTGCGTGACTGTGACACAGCTGAATTCTGATCTCTTGCTGCCCGGAGCAAATCTCTGATCTGCATCAAGCCTCTGCCAGCCTCTGACTGAGAAGGCTGAATCGACTCCGCTATACGGGCTGCAGCTGCTAGATTCTGAATTGGGGTTCGATATACCTGGGTCGGCGGCGGAAAGAGTTGACGTCGACTGGAGTCTGGTACTCGTTGCCGCGCGCGCTCGTCGAGTGCTTGCTGGTGGTTCTCCAGTCGAGTGCGCTCAGCCAAGTTGGCCAAATGCGCATCCTCCAAGGCGCGAGCCTCGGGGGTTTCTCCTACGATGGGAGTATGCAGAGCATTCATATTCCGGCGGCGAAGATCTTCCCTTTGCAGAGAAGTGAGTGGCTTGGGTTGATACTCCTCGTGGACCTGAGCGGGGTCGCCTCCGCCGTCCGCTCCATTGGTGCGAGGGAAGCCGGGAGGACTACGAGGCCCATTGACCATCAGGACCTCCGCCGCTGGATCACTACTATCGCACTCGGATGCAGTCTCTACGGAGCCAGTCGACAGATCAAACAGGCCGTAGAGAGATTCGTCGGGCTCGATCGCCGCAACTTGGGTGGTGGCCGATTGGCGAGCCACTGCGTGTCTCACCCACCGCTGAAGCCTCGACCGACCAGACCACTTGCACTGGCGGGAGACAGGGAGGGAGGACGACACAGGAGTCGACCGATACGGAGCCGACGGTTGCCGAAGCAGGACGCCGCAGACACATGCGCGAAAGTGCATCACCCCGCGGACGGGAAGCGCGTCGATGTCGAGTGGAGCCTCCTAGAGCCAAGCGGAGTCGTCGGCGATGAACGTGAGCGCGCCGAGACGGATCTCGCGGCCCTCGACCAGAACTCCGCCAGAAACCATGATGAAGGCGATCGGAACAATTGCAACTTCTCCAATAAGTCGTTAAGACACTGGCCCCATGGTGGGCGCCAACTGTCGTGGTACTACGACTGACAGTAGAATAGGGGGTAGGTATGGAGAGGCAAGATCCTAGCTATGGAGTAGTTGTATACGCAAGGGATTTACGAGTTCAGGCCCTTCTCGGAGGAAGTAACATCCCTACGTCTTGGAGCCCGGAGGCGGTCGACTGGATTATATGCGTATGAGTTACAGGGGTGCCAACCCCTCTGCCAGTGGAGGGGGTGGCTTATATAGAGTCTGCCAGGACCCTAGCCAGCCCACGTAGTGGAGGGTTTAAAGTACATTAAGGCCTAGCGTTACTGGTAACGCCTTACATAAAGTGTCATCATGGCTATAAAGACTACTTAATTACAGACCGTTTGGATACAGAGTGGCTCTTGAACTCCTGGTGGTTGAGTGAGTCTTCATAGTCGAGTGTCTTCGAGTCCGTCGAGTGGAATCCTTCCAGGTCGACTGGAAGGCAGTTTCTGATAAAGACGTCCTTGGGGAGGGTACCTTGGACACGTCCATGACCCTACCCTAGGTACGTGACTTCATCAGGAGAGAACCGAACCGTGAAGCTAGCGCGGAAGAGTTGAAGATGTTGCAATACAACGCTTAAGCTTGTGATGTCCTCTTCAACGGATTGTGCCCCGAAGAATTCAACAAAATCAACCGTCTTGAGAATACAAAGGAAATTTGGGATACTTTGATTGATATGCATGAAGGTACCGACTCCGTCAAGGAATCCAAGTTGGATGTGCTTCAAAGTCAACTTGACAAGTTCAAAATGAAGGATGGTGAAGGTGTCGCTGAAATGTACTCTAGGCTTGCTCTTATCACAAATGAGATTGCCGGCCTAGGAAGTGAAGAGATGATCGACAAATTCATCATCAAGAAGATCCTAAGAGCTTTGGACGGAAAATATGATACCGTGTGCACATTGATCCAAATGATGCCCAATTACAAAGATCTCAAGCCAACAGAAGTCATTGGAAGAATTGTTGCTCATGAGATGTCGCTCAAGGATAAGGAGGAACTTCACAACAAGTCAAGTGGTGCTTACAAAGCCTCATGTGAAGCCCCCACATCATCAAGTGAGAAACAAACCTTCAATGAAGAATTGAGCTTAATGGTGAAGAACTTCAACAAGTTCTACAAGAATAGAAGTAAAGAGAGAAGCTCCAAGTCAAGGTCCTACAATGAAAAAAGATCTTCTAGCCGAGAGCGCAATTGCTACAATTGTGGGAGACCCGGACACTATTCCAATGAGTGTACGTCACCCTACAAAAGAAGAGAAGAATCAACCAAGAGAAGAAGTAGAAGAGAAGAATCACCACCAAGAGAGAGGAGGAGTAGAGATGATCGTTATGAATGAAGAACATCCCGGAGAATCAAGGATTTAGAAAGGAAGGACAAATCATCAAGGAGCTACACAAAACGAAGACATCAAGCTCATGTTGGTGAATGGGTATCCGACTCCGACTCCGACAATCACTCCGAGAGAAGCTATTACTCCGACTCCGAATATACTCAAGATGAAGGTGTTGCCGGTCTAGCACTTGTGTCAACCAACTCCTACGACATATTTGATTCACCAAATGAAGGACTTGGAAGATTCTTCATGGCTAAAGGCCCAAAGGTAACACACCTCGAGTATGTTGATTTCAATAGTGATGAAGATGACTTGTTAGGTGATGATGATTTACTTGTTGACAACTCTAGTGATGAATACTATGATGAAACGTCAATTAATCATGCTAATCAAGATAAAACAAATGACAATGATAAGGAGAAGATTGAGCTTCTAACGAAAGAACTAAACACTCTTAAGTTAGCTCATGAAACTATCTTAGAAGATCATCGAGAACTTTTAAGGACTCATGAGAAGTTACGCTTTGAAAATCTCAACCTTGAGCAAGAGCATGAGTTCTTAAAGGCAATCAATGATGATCTTCGTAAGAAAAGTTCTTCTTACATTGCGAAGCGTTTACTCTTATCTACTTACATGCCTCAAGTCAAGTCTATTAACGAGAACAAGAAGGATTCTTCCTCCAGTAGTAACAATAATCATGCTAAATCCAATGTTGTTGCTTCTAGTAGTTCTCTTGATTCCACTAATGATTCTCTTAGCCAAGTTACACTTGAGCAAGAAAATAGCTTATTGAAGGGAATTATAGAGAAAGGTGTTTACAAGAGCCTTGCCGGGAGTAAGCAATTTGAGGAAATTGTACGCAAGCAAGGAAGGCACGGAAGAACCAAGGCGTGGGTTTTGAACGAAAGTTCAATGCCAATGGAGTTGAGTGGGAAGAAGATCAATGCCCCAAGACGAAGTTTGTTCCTCAACAAGAGAAGTATGATCCTACTTCCTTCAAGGGGACACAAGCTCAAGATGACCTTCCACCACGAGACCACAAGCAAAAAGGCAAGGATAAGCTTCAAGAGGAGATTGATGCATTTGAGGAAGCTCCAAAGGCCTTGGTCAAGTGGGTTCCCAAGACTATGTCAAGCTCTACTTCATCAAGTACGACTACAACTCCAAGGATTCCCATCAAGATGATGTGGATCCCAAAGAAGAAGAACTAGAGAGTTCTTGAGGGTGACTCCGCCAACATATCTCACTCATATCATTTTGGCAACAACAAGCGCAATCCACTTTCACATCTTGCACTAGTTCAAGGAGTCACAAACCCTCTTGTTGGTAAGATAAGGGACAAGGTAACCTAATCCTTTCATAGACACCATATTATGTGTGCATCACTCTATGTCTATGGGTATCCTTGTTTGTTCCTTGTGCGACTAACCCGTGTAGGTATTGAAAGTGCAACTCACTCCAAAGGATTGCTCCAAATGATCTACATCAACATTGAGCATCCACATCTTCAACACCTACATGAAGTCATCATCAACAAAACCCAAGGTTAGTTCATCCCTCTAAGGGGGGATCTCACATCTAGGGGGAGCTTTACTCTAAGAATTGAGTCAAAGCAACTCTAATGGTGTGAACACATCAATGCATTATGTAAAAGTGGTAACCCCACTTGAGCTTAAACGATGAGTATGACCTATGATCAAATGTTCTCATTTGACTCCTAAGTCAATATACTCATATATAGATGACCTAGTCATCGCAAATTGCTTGATAGATGCTAGAATTGGTTGTGCATGCTTTGCCACATATTTCATTTGCCATTTTATTGTGAGAGCATGTTCGTTGCATATTTTACTCATTCGAGGACATCCACTTGTTGCTTTGATTGATTGGTTTCTTTTTCTTTTGCCAAGTGGATGGACAAGAATCCCTAAGAACCTTCTCTAGCTATCTATGCTTTTCTTTTCTCAAACTCTACTCATGCTACATCACAAAATTTGATCAAGTCAGATTCGAACCACTCTGTGTGAGGAGCACTCGGAGTCCCCGATTCGTCATAGACTTAAACTTCCAAAACTTCTTTGTGCGTTTCGGTCTGACCGATTCTTCCATTTAGGTCATACCAAGATCACTAAGTCGATCTAGGTTTTCAATCTCGGTGTAACTGATTTGAACTTTTCGGTCACACCGAGTTGCTGTAACTATCAGCAATTATGCATCTCGATGCCACCGAGTTGTTCCACTCGGTCACACCGACAGGGTCAGGCTTTATATACCCACGGGCAAAAATTTGGAAACTTTCTCCAAACCCTTTCGCCCGCGCGTAGCCCGCTCTGCCTCCAGGGTCTCCGGATCGTCCTCCTCATTGACAGCTGCCTCCAGTCGTTGGTCTCCGCCGCCGTCAACGGAAATCATCCCCGCCGTTACCACCGTAGCGAGTTCATCTCCGAACTAGGGTATGGACTCGATCGCTGTGCTATCCCCGTCTGATTCCTAGCACATTGTGTTCGCCATGAATCTTGCCACGATTGAAACTGTCCTATCTAGTCAAAACACTCCGTAGATTAGAGATGAATTGAAAATTAGGGTTAGGTTTCCGCCGAAACCATCTCGGACCCACCGAGTTGTAGAACTTGGTTCCACTGATTCGGCTAAGGCCATTGCACATGTGATTCTCGGTCTGACCGAGAATTGCAAATTGGTGTGACCGAGTTCAAGACTTTGTGAAACCCTAGCAGTCTCGGTCCCACCGAACTGTGACTCGGTCTGACCGAGTTCACTAGTTTAGGTTCCAAAATCTGCTTCGGTATCACCGAGTTTACAAATCGGTAGATCCGAAATGCTTTCTGTGGAAAACTAAAACTAAGTTTTTGACTCATTCTTTTGTCAAAACCTCTGTATTTTGTGAAGCTCTGTTGGGGAACGTAGTAATTTCAAAAAATTTCCTACGTACACGCAAGATCATGGTGATGGCATAGCAACGAGAGGGGAGAGTGTTGTCCATGTACCCTCCTAGACCGTAAGTGGAAGCATTATGACAACGCGGTTGATGTAGTCGTACGTCTTCACGATCCGACCGATCCAAGTACCGAACGTACGGCACCTCTGAGTTCAGCACATGTTCAGCTCGATGACGATGCCCGGACTCCGATCCAGCAAAGTGTCGGGGATGAGTTCCGTCAGCACGACGGCGTGGTGACGATGATGATGCTCTACCGGCGCAGGGCTTCGCCTAAACTCCGCGACAATATGACCGAGGTGGAATATGGTGGAGGGGGGCACCGCACACGACTAAGGAACGATCCGTAGATCAACTTGTGTGTCATGGGGTGCCCCCTGCCCCCGTATATAAAGGAGCAAGGGGGAGGGGGCGGCCGGCCAAGGGAGGGCGCGCCAGGGAGGAGTCCTACTCCCACCGGGAGTAGGACTCCCTCCTTTCCTAGTCCAACTAGGAGAGGGGAAGGAAGGGAAGGAGAAGGAGAAGGAAGGAGAGGGAGGAAGAGTAGGAAAGGGGGCCCGGCCCCCTAGTCCAATTCGGTTTGGGCTAGGGGGCCGCGCGCCCTGCCTCCTCTCTTCCACCACTTGGCCCATGAGGCCCATTGCTTCTTCCTTGTATTCCCGTAACTCCCCGGTACCCCCGAAAATACCCGAATCACTCGGAACCCTTCCGATGTCCGAATATAGTCGTCCAATATATCGATCTTTATGCCTCGACCATTTCGAGACTCCTCGTAATGTCCCCGATCTCATTCGGGACTCCGAACTCCTTCGGTACATCAAAACTCATAAACTCATAATATAACTGTCATCGAAACCTTAAGCGTGCGGACCCTACGGGTTTCGAGAACTATGTAGACATGACCTAGAACTATTCTCGGTCAATAACCAATAGCGGAACCTGGATGCTCATATTGGCTCCTACATATTCTACGAAGATCTTTATTGGTCAAACCGCATAACAACATACGTTGTTCCCTTTGTCATCGGTATGTTACTTGCCCAAGATTCGATCCTCGGTATCCAATACCTAGTTCAATCTCGTTACCGGCAAGTCTCTTTACTCGTTACGTAATGCATCATTCCGTAACTAAGTCATTAGCTACATTGCTTGCAAGGCTTATAGTGATGTGCATTACCGAGAGGGCCCAGAGATACCTCTCCGACAATCAGAGTGACAAAACCTAATCTCGAAATACGCCAACCCAACATGTACCTTTGGAGACACATGTAGTACTCCTTTATAATCACCCAGTTACGTTGTGACGTTTGGTAGCACCCAAAGTGTTCCTCCGGTAAATGGGAGTTGCATAATCTCATAGTTACAGGAACATGTATAAGTCATGAAGAAAGCAATAGCAACATACTGAACGATCAAGTGCTAGGCTAACGGAATGGGTCATGTCAATCACATCATTCTCCTAATGATGTGATCCCATTAATCAAATGACAACACATGTCTATGGTTAGGAAACATAACCATCTTTGATTAATGAGCTAGTCAAGTAGAGGCATACTAGTGACTATATGTTTGTCTATGTATTCACACATGTATCATGTTTCCGGTTAATACAATTCTAGCATGAATAATAAACATTTATCATGAAATAAGGAAATAAATAATAACTTTATTATTGCCTCTAGGGCATATTTCCTTCATGCTCATCCACTCTATCTCATCTATGTCTATTCACAGGGTCTGCAGTCAGTGTTTGCAATATGTTTGATCAAAGTGATAGCCAGAACAAGTCAGAGGAACAAGTTCAAATGAGTGAGGGCACTAGTCCCTCTAGCAGCTCTGATGAGGGTAGCAGGAGCACCCCAAGCAACTTACCCAAAGCTGCCACCAGGGCCAGAAAGATGAAAACCTGAGAATCTGAGGATGAAGACTATGTGGCAGTTGAGGATGAGGCCACTTCCAAGAAGAAGGTGCTCAAAAAGGAGTATGGCTCAGTTGCAACCACTAAGCCAGGAGTGCAGAAGAAGGCACCTGCAAGAAGGATTCCCACTTCCAAACCTAGGAAGGTTGCCACTGGAGAAACCATGAGGTTTACTATTGAGTCAGAAGATGGAGCTGTTGGCCAAGACAAAAAGAAAAAGAGAGTCAGAACCACTACTACCAAAGTTCTTGGCAATCCCTCTATGAGGAGAGACACTGAAGATGATGAAGAAGAAGAGGTTGCTTCACCAGCACCTAAGGCTAAGAAGCTTATGGGTGATGCTTCAGGTCAGGGGCTGCATCATCAAAGCCCAAAGAAGCATCCAAAGCTACCTCCAAGCCCAAGATTGCACCTAAGAGGAATACCAGGAACATATCTGCTGCTGAGAAGAACAAGGCCCCAGTGCCTGAAACTGTTGCTGAAGAGGAAGATGATGAAGAGCATGTCTTGAGAAAATTGAAGCCAAAAATTCCAGATCATAATGATGCTCATCCTGTGGCTAAGAACATGAAGCTGAGAAAGGATGCAGGCCTCAGACAGTGGAGGATGTCTGATCCTTATGCAGTCAGGAGGAGGACTGCTGTTGACTACAGGTTCCACACAAAGGAACAGCAGGATTTCTATGAGACAGTGTTGCTGGACAAGAAGCCAATAGTGTGTGACATGAGGTGGGTTGACTGGACCTACATGAAGGAGAATGAAGAACACTATCCTGGTGTGTATGACAATTTCAGTGCTTGTGGAGTGGCAGACTTTGTTGGGCAGAAGCTCACAAAGTGGAATGATGAGCTCATAATGCAATACTACTCCACAGCACACTTCTATCCAGATGGCAGGATAGTATGGATGTCTGAAGGTACTAGGTACCAATCATCAATTGAAGAATGGGATAATCTGATCAATGCACCTAAGGAGAAAGAGGATGACTTGGATGTCTATGCCAAGAAGAAGATGGATCGCAACTCTATGGCACATATGTACAAGGAGATCCCAGATGCTGCTGTTGAAACACATAAGTTTGGATCAGTACATTACCTTCTGTCAGGAGTGCCAACCATCAACTGGATCCTTAGGCACACTCTCTTGCCCAAGTCAGGTGATCACAACATGATCAGAGGCCATGCAATAAATCTGCTACACTTATTTGATGTGCCACAGAAGTTCAAGGTCATGAGCCTTATAGTTGAAACTATCAAGAGGACAGCAGCTGACCAAAAGAGAAGTTGTGGGTATGCCCCACAGATTCATGAGCTGATTAACTCCAAGATGGGCACTGGCACATACTTTTTGGACAAGGATCACATGCCTATCTATCCAGACTTTGAGGACAACCAAGTGGTTATGGATGAAGATGAACCATCTTCTGTGCATGCTCAAGCAAAGAAGGAGAAGGCAAGGACAGAGAAGGCTACCAAGATGCCAACAATGGAAGAGGCATCTCAGTACTTTTTGAAGAGCAAACAGGATCAGCTTGGCTACTTGATTGCATCCACTCTGAGGATTGAGAAGGGGTTGGCCACCTTGACTCAAAACCAGGAGAGCCTGGAGAGGATCATGGAGCAGAAGTTCTATGACTTGGATGTGAAGGTAACTGAGATCCAGTCTATTGTTGAGCAGCTTCAGGATGATATGCAGGAGAGGAAGGGCAAGACAACCACTGATGCATTTGCCAGAGTGCCTAGAGCTCAGAGATCAGCTGCAGTGCCAGTGACAGATACCAGAGCCACTTCATCTGCACCAGCTACAGCTCTAGTGCAACCAGCTCCAGCACCTGCTCCTCCAGCTCCATTCACATCTACCGAAGTCTTCGTCCAAGGAGCCATCTCTACACCACCACCTGAAGATCAAGTATAAGAGACGATTTAGTGCTATGCATTTTCTATGAACTTTTTGGTAACTTGTTGCCAAGGGGGGGAGAAAAATGTATAGATCATAGGCTTCGAGAGAGAGTGTTGCTTTTTATTCTCTCTTGCTTTGGTGGTTGAACTTTATTTGCTTGTTTCAGATACTTTATGTCTGTGTGATACCTGGATGATCATGTGTTTGATCATATGCTACATTAATGCTTGTTGGATGACTTTATCCTTTTATCTCTATATGATCATTCACTTTGCTTGGTGATGAGTGCATGTATTCAATTATTATCATTTTGAGCGCTCCACCAAGATGTATGTGACATGGAAGATTAACCCATGAGCCTAACTCCTTGTGCATTTGCAGTCCAAAGCAAATCTTAAACTATGCACAAATTTAGGGCGAGCTCTTGCTTATCACATACTTCTCAAAGCGACAATGTTTTTCACTCTTATTATCATTTGTCGAAGCTTTGATCTATATGTTGTCATCAATTACCAAAAAGGGGGAGATTGGAAGTGCAACTATCCCTAGGTGGTTTTGCTAATTCCTAACAACATATAGCTCATTGAGCTAACATTATTCCAAGATGAATATTTCAGGAAAAGCTCAATGAATGGCATGGCATGGATGAGAAAAGTGGACCCCTCAAAATGCTACGGATAAAAGGATTGGCTCAAGCTCAAAAGCTCAAGACTCTACATTTTATATTTTAGTGATCCAAGATCACATTGAGTCTATAGGAAAAGCCAATACTATCAAGGAGGGATGAGGTGTTGCTTGCTACCTCTTGAGCACTGGTTCGATTTTCCCGAAGAGGAGAGGATGATGCAGCAAAGTAGCGTAAGTATTTCCCTCAGTTTTTGAGAACCAAGGTATCAATCTAGTAGGAGACCACGCACAAGTCCCTCGTACCTACACAAAACGATAGCAACTTGCAACCAACGCAATTAGGGGTTGTCAATCCCTTCACGGTCACTTACGAGAGTGAGATCTGATAGAGATGATAAATAATATTTTTGGTATTTTTGATAGATAGATGCAAAGTAAAAAGTAAAAGGCAAAGTAAAAGCAAAGCAAGTAAATAAAGTAATAGAGATTGATATGATGAGAATAGACCCGGGGGCCATACGTTTCACTAGTGGCTTCTCTCAAGAGCATAAGTATTCTACGGTGGGTGAACAAATTACTGTTGAGCAATTGACAGAATTGAGCATAGTTATGAGTATATCTAGGCAATGATCATGTATATAGGCATCACGTCCAAGACAAGTAGATCGAAACGATTCTGCATCTACTACTATTACTCCACTCATCGACCGCTATCCAGCATGCATCTAGAGTATTAAGTTAAAAACAGAGTAACGCCTTAAGCAAGATGACATGATGTAGAGGGATAAATTCATGCAATATGATAAAAATCCCATCTTGTTATCCTCGATGGCAACAATACAATACGTGCCTTGCAACCCTTTCTGTCACTGGGTAAGGACACCGCAAGATTGAACCCAAAGCTAAGCACTTCTCTCATTGCAAGAACTACCAATCTAGTTGGCCAAACCAAAAAGGATAATTTGAAGAGACTTGCAAAGATAACTCAATCATACATAAAAGAATTCAGAGAAGAGTCAAATATTTTCCATAGACAATACGAGATCATAAACCCATAATTCATCAGTCTCAACAAACACACCGCAAAAAGAAGAAGATTACATCGAATAGATCTCCACGAGAGAGGGGGAGAACATTGTATTGAGATCCAAAAAGAGAGAAGAAGCCATCTAGCTACTAGCTATGGACCCGAAGGTCTGAAGTAAACTACTCACACTTCATCGGAGGGGCTATGGTGTTGATGTAGAAGCCCTCCATGGTGGATGCTCCCTCCGGCGGAGCTCCAGAACAGGCCCCAAGATGGGATCTCGTGGATACAGAAGGTTGCGGCGGTGGAATTAGGTTTTTGGCTCCTGTTCTGATCGTTTGGGGGTACGTAGGTATATATAGGAGGAAGGAGTACGTCGATGGAGCAACAGGGGGCCCACGAGGTAGGGGGCGCGCCCAGGGGAGGGGGTGCGCCCTCCACCCTCGTGACCGCCTCTGGCACTTCTTGTAGTAGGGTCCAAGTCTCCTGGATCACGTTCGGTGAGAAAATCACGTTCCCGAAGGTTTCATTCCGTTTGGACTCCGTTTGATATTCCGTTTCTTCAAAACACTTAAGTAGGCAAAAACAGCAATTCTGGGCTAGGCCTCCGATTAATAGGTTAGTCCCAAAAATAATATAAAAGTGGAAAATAAAGCCCAATATAGTCCAAAACAGTAGATAAAGTAGCATGGAGCAATCAAAAATTATAGATACGTTGGAGACGTATCAGGCATCCCCAAGCTTAATTCCTGCTCGTCCTCGAGTAGGTAAATGATAAAAAAGAATTTTTGATGCGGAGTGATACTTTGGCATAATTTCAATGTAAATCTTCTTAATTGTGATATGAATATTCAGATCCGAAAGATTCAAGACAAAAGTTCATATTGACATAAAAAATAATAATAGTTCGAGCATACTAATCAAAGCAATCATGTCTTCTCAAAATAACATGGCCAAAGAAAGTTATCCCTACAAAATCATATTATCTGGCTATCCTCCAGCTTCCCCACATAAAATATTTAAATCATGCACAACCCCGATGACAAGCCAAGCAATTGTTTCATACTTTAACATTCTCAAAACTTTTTCAATCTTCACGCAATACATGAGCGTGAGCCATGGATATAGCACTATGTGGAATAGAATGGTGGTTGTGGAGAAGACAAAAAGAGGGAAGATAGTCTCACATCAACTAGGCGTATCAACGGGCTATGGAGATGCCCATCAATAGATATCAATGTGAGTGAGTAGGGATTGCCATGCAACAGATGCACTAGAGCTATAAGTATATGAAAGCTCTACAAAAGAAACTAAGTGGGTGTGCATCCAACTCGCTTGCTCACGAAGACCTAGGGCATTTTGAGGAAGCCCATCATTGGAATATACAAGCCAAGTTCTATAATGAAAAATTCCCACTAGTATATGAAAGTGACAAAATGAGAGACTCTCTATCATGAAGATCTTGGTGCTACTTTGAAGCACAAGTGTGGTAAAAGGATGGTAGCACTGTCCCTTCTCTCATTTTTTTATTTGGGCCTTTCTCTTTTTTATGGCCTCTTTTTTTTCGTCCGGAGACTCATCCCGACTTGTGGGGGAATCATAGTCTCCATCATCCTTTCCTCACTTGGGACAATGCTCTAATAATGATGATCATCACACTATTATTTTTCTTACAACTCAACAATTACAACTCGATACTTAGAACAAAGTATGACTCTATATGAATGCCTCCGGCGGTGTACCGGGATATGCAATGAATCATGAGTGACATGTATGAAAGAATTATGAACGGTGGCCTTGCCACAAATACGATGTCAACAACATGATCATGCTAGCAATATGACAATGATGGAGCGTGTCATAATAAACGGAACGGTGGAAAGTTGCATGGAAATATATCTCGGAATGGCTATGGAAATTCCATGATAGGTAGGTATGGTGGCTGTTTTGAGGAAGGTATATGGTGGGTGTATGATACCGGCGAAAAGTGCGCGGTATTAGAGAGGCTAGCAAAGGTGGAAGGATGGGAAAAAGTGTGTATAATCCATGGACTCAACATTAGTCATAAAGAACTCATATACTTGTTGCAAAAATCTAGAAGTTATCAAAGCAAATATTACGCGCATGCTCCTAGGGGGATAGATTGGTAGGAAAAGACTATTGCTCGTCCCCGACCGCCACTCATAAGGAAGACAATCAATAAATAAATCATGCTCCGAGTTCATCACATAACGGTTCACCATACGTGCATGCTACGGGAATCACAAACTTCAACACAAGTATTCTTTAAATTCATAACTACTCAACTAGCATGACTTTAATATTATCAGCTCCATATCTCAAAACAATTATCAAGCATCAAACTTATCTTAGCATTCAATTCACTCAAAAGAAAGTTTCACATATCTTGAATACCAAGTATATTAACATTAAGCAAATTACCATGGTATTAACGACTCTCAAAATAATCTAAGTGAAGCATGACAGATCAAATAGTTTCTTTAAAACAAATCCACCACTGTGCTCTAAAAGATATAAGTGAAGTACTAGAGCAAAAATTATCACGCTCAAAAGATATAAGTGAAGCACATAGAGTATTCTAGCAAATTCCAAATCATGTATGGCTCTCTCAAAAGGTGTGTACAGCAAGGATGATTGTGGTAAACTAACAAGCAAAGACGCAAATAATACAAGACGCTCCAAGCAAAACACATATCATGTGGTGAATAAAAATATAGCTCCAAGTAAATTACCGATGGAAGTGGACGAAAGAGGGGATGCCTTCCGGGGCATCCCCAAGCTTTGACTTTTTGGTGTCCTTGGATTATCTTGGGGGTGCCATGGGCATCCCCAATCTTAGGCTCTTGCCACTCCTTGTTCCATAATCCATCAAAAGAATTCACCCAAAACTTGAAAACTTCACAACACAAAACTCAACAGAAATCTCGTGAGCTCCGTTAGAGAAAGAAAACAAAAGACTACTTCAAGGTACTGTAATGAACTCATTCTTTATTTATATTGGTGTTAAACCTGCTGTATTCCAACTTCTCTATGGTTTATAAACTATTTTACTAGCCATAGATTCATCAAAATAAGCAAACAACACCCGTAAAACAGAATCTGTCAAAAACAGAACAGTCTGTAGCAATCTGTAACGAACGCAAACTTTTGGAACTCTAAAAATTGTACCAAAATAGGAAGTCCTGGACAATTTGTTTATTGAACAGAAGCAAAAAGAATAAACGGAAAATCACGTTCCTGTGATTTAACAAAATTATATTTGGGCGTGCAAAGTTTCTGTTTTTCAGCAGAATCAAATCAACTATCATCGTAGGTTATCCTATAGGTTCTACTTGGCACAAACACTAACATAAAACCACATCCAAACAGAAGCTAGATGGATTACTTATTCCTAAACAGAAGCAAAAACAAAAAACACAAAATAAAATTGGGTTGCCTCCCAACAAGCGCTATCGTTTAACGCCCCTAGCTAGGCATAAAAGCAAGGATAGATCTAGGTAGTGCCATAGTAATAAGATAGATCGGTGAAACTCATTTCATATTCTCTACATTCGGCAGCAAGTTTTCTTTGAGGTAAGCAAAAGTAATCAAAAGGGCTAAATTTAATAGGGCAAAAATCCCCAAGATCAATTTTAGGAGGTATAGGTTCCTCTTCCGGCCCTTCATAATGCACAACCAATTCATCATTATAAGCGTTCTTTTGGCAGAACCTAGTGAGTCTACACTCAGGAGAGTATCCTAACTCATTATTTCGAATAGCCAAATCATCATTAAGTTCAGAGATTCTATCAATTAATATATTGGTTGTCACCTTTTTTCTAAGGTTTTTATTGAAAGCAACATAATCAAGAGATTGAAAACGCATAATTTCTTCTTGATCAAAGAGGATAGATTCTATGGGAGGACGGCCAGCGTCCACCCTATAATGCGCAAAGATTTCTTTGGCCTCTTATATTATAAATCTGAATTCATGAGCCAAATATATAGTAGCGGCACGCTTAACAGAGGAGTGTTCAATATTAGAAAATTCTAGGAAAATTCTATGTATAGAAGGGTGCATATGCATAAATTGCCTTTCAAGTTCAACGATAAGCATGGCAATGGCATCAGCAAGACTGCTGGTTCTATGAAGAATAGAACTGCCCATAGAAGGCAAAGTACCGGCACAAGTAAAGAAATCTTGAATAACTCCTTTTCCAATAATATTACCACTGCTGGTTCGAAATCTTTTTGTATGATAGGTAGGGGATTCTTCAGCAGGAGCTTCAGAATTTTCCATGATATTATTATCGCCCATGTCGGCAATAATTTCCCCAATTTCAGACATAACGACAAGCAAGTAAGCTAACACACGAACAAACAAAAAGGCAAACGGGAAAGAGAGGAGGAGTTTGGGAAAGAGAGGGCAAATAAAACGGCAAGGGTGAAGTGGGGGAGAGGAAAACGAGAGGCAAATGGCAAATAATGTAATGCGAGAGATAGGGATTGTGATGGGTACTTGGTTTTGTTGACTTGCTTGCGTGAGCCTCCCCGGCAATGGCGCCAGAAATTCTTCTTGCTACCTCTTGAGCACTGCGTTGGATTTCCCCGTAGAGGAGAGGATGATGCAGCAAAGTAGCGTAAGTATTTCCCTCAGTTTTTGAGAACCAAGGTATCAATCCAGTAGGAGACCACGCACAAGTCCCTTGTACCTACACAAAACCATAGCAACTCGCAACCAACGTGATTACGGTTGTCAATCCCTTCACGGTCACTTACGAGAGTGAGATCTGATAGAGATGATAAATAATATTTTTGGTATTTTTGATAGATAGATGCAAAATAAAAATTAAAAGGCAAAGTAAAAGAAAAGCAAGTAAATAAAGCGATAGAGATTGATATGCTGAGAATAGACCCGGGGGCCATAGGTTTCACTAGTGGCTTCTCTCAAGAGCATAAGTATTCTACGGTGGGTGAACGAATTACTGTTGAGCAATTGACAGAATTGAGCATAGTTATGAGTATATCTAGGCAATGATCATGTATATAGGCATCACGTCCAAGACAAGTAGATTGAAATGATTCTGCATCTACTACTATTACTCCACTGATCGACCGCTATCCAGCATGCATCTAGAGTATTAAGTTAAAAACAGAGTAACACCTTAAGCAAGATGACAAGATGTAGAGGGATAAATTCATGCAATATGATAAAAATGCCATCTTGTTATCCTTGATGGCAACAATACAATACGTGCCTTGCAACCCTTTCTGTCACTGGGTAAGGACACCGCAAGCTTGAACCCAAAGCTAAGCACTTATCCCATTGCAAGAACTACCAATCTAGTTGGCCAAACCAAAAAGGATAATTCGAAGAGACTTGCAAAGATAACTCAATCATACATAAAAGAATTCAGAGAAGAATCAAATATTTTCCATAGATAATACTGGATCATAAACCCACAATTCATCGGTGTCAACAAACACACTGCAAAAAGAAGAAGATTACATCGAATAGATCTCCATGAGAGAGGGGGAGAACATTGTATTGAGATCCAAAAAGAGAGAAGAAGCCATCTAGCTACTAGCTATGGACCCGAAGGTCTGAAGTAAACTACTCACACTTCATCGAAGGGGCTATGGTGTTGATGTAGAAGCCCTCTGTGGTGGATGCCCCTCCAGCAGAGCTCCGGAACAGGCCCCAAGATGGGATCTCGTGGATACAGAAGGTTGCGGCGGTGGAATTAGGTTTTTGGCTCCTGTTCTGATCGTTTGGGGTACGTACGTATATATAGGAGGAAGGAGTACGTCGGTGGAGCAACAGGGGGCCCACGAGGTAGGGGGGCGCGCCCAGGGGGGCGCCCTCCACCCTCGTGACCGCCTCTGGCACTTCTTGGAGTAGGGTCCAAGTCTCCTGGATCACGTTCGGTGAGAAAATCACGTTCCCGAAGGTTTCATTCCGTTTGGACTCCGTTTCATATTCCGTTTCTTCGAAACACTGAAATAGGCAAAAAACAGCAATTCTGAGCTGGGCCTCCGGTTAATAGGTTAGTCCCGAAAATAATATAAAAGTGGAAAATAAAGCCCAATATAGTCCAAAACAGTAGATAAAGTAGCATGGAGCAATCAAAAATTATAGATACGTTGGAGGCGTATCATTGCTTAATGAGTTTCTTGCTCCATAGTGCTTAGTGATATGCTCCAAAGCCCTCAACTACTTTCTCACATCCACATATGACCTGAACCAAAAGTCAAACTCGGCCCCACCGATTCTTTCTATCCGGCGCCACCGAGTTCAGATGTCATAGCCACTGCCACAAACCCTATGCAGATCGGTCTCACCGATAGGGATCTCGGTTGCACCGAGATGGGATTGTAATCTCTGTGTTTCCCTTCGTAACGTTTTGGTACCCCCGAGATGAGAGATCGGTCCCACCGAGATTGCAATGTAAACTCCCTGTTTCCTTTTCGTAACATTTCGGTCCCACCGAAATGAGCAAACCGGTCCCACCGAGTTTACCTGACCAACTCTCTGGTTAGCTTATTACCAAAATCGGTCCCACCGAGTTTGAGTAATCGGTCTCACCGAGATTATGTTATGCCCTAACCCTAACCATATCGGTCCTACCGAGTTGCATGTCGGTCCCACCGAAAATCCTAACGGTCACTAGATTTGCTGAATCGGTCTGACCGAGTTTCTCAATTCGGTCCCACCGAGTTTGGCAAGTTGTATGTAACGGTTAGATTTTATGTGGAGGCTATATATACCCCTCCACCTCCTCTTCATTCGTGGAGAGAGCCATCAGAACGAACCTACACTTCCAACTTGCTGTTTCTGAGAGAGAACCACCTACTCATGTGTTGAGGCCAAGATATTCCATTCCTACCATATGAATCTTGATCTCTAGCCTTCCCCAAGTTGCTTTCCACTCAAATGTTCTTTCCACCAAATCCAAATCCTATGAGAGAGAGTTGAGTGTTGGGGAGACTACCATTTGAAGCACAAGAGCAAGGAGTTCATCATAAAGACACCATTTGTTACTTCTTGGAGAGTGGTGTCTCCTAGATTGGCTAGGTGTCACTTGGGAGCCTCCGACAAGATTGTGGAGTTGAACCAAGGAGTTTGTAAGGGCAAGGAGATCGCCTACTTCGTGAAGATCTACCGCTAGTGAGTCAAGTCCTTCGTGGGCGACGGCCATGGTGGGATAGACAAGGTTGCTTCTTCGTGGACCCTTCATGGGTGGAGCCCTCCGTGGACTCGCGCAACCATTACCCTTCGTGGGTTGAAGTATCCATCAACGTGGAAGTACGATAGCACCACCTATTGGAACCACGACAAAAACATCCGCGTCTCCAATTGCGTTTGAATTCTCCAAACCCCTCCCTTTACATTCTTGCAAGTTGCATGCTTTACTTTCCGCTGCTCATATACTCTTTGCATGCTTGCTTGAGTTGTGTTAAGATTGCTTGACTTGTGCTAAGATAGCTAAAATCTGCCAAAGACTAAAATTGTGAAAATGATAAGTTTTTATTTGGTCAAGTAGTCTAATCACCCCCCTCTAGACATACTTTCGATCCTACAGTTGTCTTCCTTGTCCAACATCAACTCTTTAGCATGTCATACTTAATGAGTGCTCACAATCATGAAAGGTGTCCAAGATAATATATGTGTATGTGAACCCCTCTTTACTTATCACTTCCTATTAATTGCTACAATGACCAAGGCTACGTTCATCAACTCTCAACAATTTTTATGCCTCATACTTTCTATGTGTGAAGTTATCACTATCCATAAGATCAATATGAACTCTTTTATTCTTTCTACTTTCTCAAGATCATAGCAACATAGCAAAGCCCTTGACTCAACACTAATCTTTATTATAGATAGCTCACAGACTCGATTACAAAAAGAGATCACAAAGCAAAACTCAAAACTACTTGATATCAAAACTTCAATCTACTAGATCAAGATACTAGCTACTAAAAGGATCAAACTAAATAAAGCGGTAAAGATAGGAGTGGGATGGTGATACGATACCGGGGCACCTCCCCCAAGCTTGGCAGTTGCCGAGGGGAGTGCCCATACCCATGTGCTTAGATCTCTTTAGTCGGAGGTGGTGATGGTGGAGTTGTTGCATTTTTATTCTCTAGCTTGCGTGTGAGGCTAAAATTTTCCTCCCTCGGATCCTCATTATCGAGCTAAATTTTCATTATCTTTTTGCATAATGCCGCCTTGCTGTCCTGCAAAAAACATGGTGGGATAGATTGGACCTTAGGGAGGCTTGACTTCTTGAACTCCACATGCATATCGCTAGGTTGAGGTAGTGGATCGTCCTCTTCATCGGAGCTTGTCTCCTCCTTCCCCTTTGGATCATAATCTTCTTCTTCCTCCGTGGTCCAGCCATAATGTTCCACATCCCCATATGCTTTTGTGTTTGCGATATAATCAGCCATATAGCTCTCTCCCTCCGAATCTTGGGACGACATCTTGCTCCAAATCTGCTGCAAAAACAGCTCGAAACAAAAACAGAGGATATTTGCGTGATACGGTGGTCAAAACCTTCGGGAGTATATATAATGAATTTTTACCAACCAAAATACGTAATGTGCAAGAAAACGGAGTCCGGGAGGCACACGAGGTTCCCACGAGACAGGGGGCGCGCCCAGTAGGGGGGGGGCGCCCTCCACTCTCGTGGGAGCCTCGTATCCCTTTGGGACTACTTATTTCTTCCTAAAATTCTTAAATAATCCAAAACTGATAAAAATTGCCATTGGAGTTGTTTTGGAGTCGGTTTACTTACCGTACCACATACCTATACCTTTCTGGAGTTTGGAACGTTCTGGAAAGTGTCCCTTATGTATTCCTTAGGGGATACGATTTCAATAATATTAGTTTGAACATTAATAGGATTACCTGAGATATAATATTTAATTCTTTGACCGTTTACCACCCTTGGGCTCGTGCCTTCGAAGTTGTTAATTTTTATGGCACCAGAATGATAGACCTCCTCGATAACGTAAGGACCTTCCCATTTTGAGAGGAGTTTTCCTGCAAAAAATCTTAAACGAATAATAATACATAGTCTCCTGCGTTAATCTCACGCTTTTGTATCCTCTTATCATGCCAGCGTTTGACTTTTTCTTTGAATAGCTTGGCATTCTCATATGCCTGGGTTCTCCATTCATCAAGTGAGCTAATATCAAACAAACTCTTCTCACCGGCAAGTTTGAAGTCATAATTGAGCTCTTTAATAGCCCAATATGCCTTATGTTCAAGTTCAAGAGGTAAATGACATGCTTTTCCATAGACCATCTTATATGGACACATACCCATATGATTTTTGGATGCAGTTCTATAGGCCCATAATGCATCATCAAGTTTTTTGGACCAATTCTTTCTAGATCTATTCACAGTCTTTTGCAAAATTAATTTGAGCTCTCTATTGCTCAACTCTACTTGACCGCTAGACTGCGGATGATAAGGAGATGCTATTCTATGATTGACATCATACTTAGCACGCATATTACGGAAAGCACCATGAATAAAATGTGAACCACCATAAGTCATTGTTGGATTTCGGGTTCCGGCAGACCCTTGAGGTTCGAACACTGGGGTGCGCGCGGAGATTTTGCCCTCTACCTACCTGCTCCTCGCCGACTCGCTAGGATTTAAACTACGAAAGGAACAACACAAGAGACACAGAGTTTAAACTGGTTCGGGCCACCATTGTGGTGTAATACCCTACTCCAGTGTGTGGTGTGGTGGATTGTCTCGTGGGCTGTTGATGAAAAACACAAGGAAGAACAGCCTCGCGAGGGTCTGTTCTTGGCTGGGACGATGAACTGCTAGGAGGAGTTCAACCGCCCTTCTCTCTCTCTCTCACTCTCTTGATTCAGGTATCTCTACCCTGGGGGTGGCTAGTCCTATTTATAGGCAAAGGCCCAGGGCCTCTTCCCAAATATTGAGCGGGAAGGGCGCCAACCATTGGCCATTTTGAAGGGGAACATCGGGTACACTTATCCTGACTAAAGTTGGTCGTCGCCTATCAAAGGCTCTGGTGGTGACGCCTGCTTGGGCTCCACAATGACTTCCTTCCTGCCGTTGGGCTGGTCTTGGTCTTGTTGCACCGAAATGGACGCCTTTGCTTGATGGTCTCGCCTGCGCTTGCTCCCTTTGCACCAAAGAGGAAAGGAGGACACTGCGCGGGCTGGCACCCGACTGGCGCCCTTGGTCATCATGGCTTGCGTCATGGGACCTCGCGAGGTACCCCGCCTTGAACTCTCCGCCTCCTCGTGAGCCAGCCTGATGAGGCCGTGCCTGAGGAAGCTCCTTGTCATCCGCCCCACGAGGCTTGGCCCCTCGCGAGGGTCTTGAGCTTGTGTTGGTGAAGATGGGCCGTGCTAGGCCCCCCTTTGAGCCACGCCGCAGGCCACAGGCAGGCAAGTCTAGGGACCCCCGTTCCCAGAATGCTGACAGTAGCCGCCGGGCCCAAGGCACGCCCGGACTTGGCCGAGCAGAGAGGCGAAAGGGCAAGCATGAAGCGCCGCGGGCCCTAACAGCCTGCGGCCTTGGGCGCCGCGTGGCGGTTGATTGGATGTGGGCGCCTCAGCAACCGCGCGAGTTGATAAAGGAGCGGCATCTGTCTAGGCTTTGCCTCCTTTGCTTTCTCCGATTGCTGCTCAGATCCCCTTTCTTGCGCCTCTCCTTCCTGCCTCTGAAATCTTCAGATCTACTCCATCCGCGCGCCCTAGCAAGACATGGTGCCTCGCTAGGCCCCGGCCGGAGCTTGGTATTCGTCCGCCTTGGACTCGCTGAATGTGTCGGAGGCGAGCCTTGCCCGGGTGCGCCAGATGGCGGCGGCGCAGGGCATCGACGGGGCGAAGGTGTTCAAGGCCGGCTCTGCCCTCCTTGAGGGCCAAGGGAGCACCTTCTATCCGCTCTTTGTGAGCGCCATTGTTGCCGGTCTGGTGCCTCCCTTTTCTGAGTTCTTCTTCTCTGTCCTCCGCCATTACAAGCTTCAAGCTCTGCATCTCCACCCCAACTCTGTCCTTCTTCTGGAAATCTTCGCCTACTATTGCAAGGCTCACGTGGGGGTGAAGCCCTCAGTGGCCTTTCTGCGCCACTACTTCTCCCTCCGGACCTCTCGCAGTCCCATCTCTGCGTGCGCGAGTTTTGTCGCGTATGTTAGCTCCATCGCCATTTCGAACCCCGGGAAGAGGATTGAGGGCTTTAGGTGTAAGTGGGTCTTGGTAGATGCCGGGCGCATCCACCCTCGGCTGATCTTGCCCACGGGGCACCCCTTGAGCTCCGACGACTGGTCCCGAGTGGAGCTTGTGGACCCCCGTGCGAGGCTGGTGTTGGAGAAGATGGACGCGGATCTGAGGCCGGCCAGCATGGCAGCGGCGAAGCTGACTGGCGCATCGCTGCTGAGGGAATTCCTGGAGCACTAGCTAGCTCCGCTTCGTCAGTACCCCCTTCCGATGTGGAGGCCCCACCCGAGCCCCGCGGTCTTGGCCGACGAGGATCTGGCCGCGGTTCTCCAGTCTTTGGTCGGGGGCGACGTGGCGAGGTTGGAGGGTGCTCCTACGCCCCTGTTCCTCCGCGAGGACTGGGAGCAGGTAGTGGAGTCCATGCCCGTCTTCAACGGGGACGGGCCCGTGCCCACAGAGGCTCCCGAGGACCCGGTGGACGTGTCCTCCGGCGACTCCAGCGAAGAGAAGGAAGAAGGGGAGCGGGAAAAAGGGCCTGACTCCGAGGCGACCGACGGGGAGTCGAGGGCTCCCCCTCTTCGGCGCAGGTCCCGCGCTCTCCGCCTCTCTCTGAGTGATGACGACGAGGATGATGACGAGCATGGCGGCGGGAGCCTGCCCCCGATCCCGAAGAAGGACCGGACCGGGCTGATCCCCCACGGGTCTGCCCCGGCCCTGAGGCGATCCGTGGACGTGCCTCCTGCTCCCGAGCTCCTTGAGCTGATCCTTGCAGCCGGCTCTCGGGCTTCAAGTACGGCCGGAGGCTGCTCGAGCCCGCGAGCGATGACCTGTAAGTGCTTGATTCCTGTCTTATTTCTTGTTCTGTTGCTGAGGCTTGACATTCGTATCTCCTGGCTAGGCTGGCGCCCGCAGCAAAGAAGTCGAAGGGAGCTCCTGAGGTTCCATCCGGGGCAGCGCCTCTGCCCGCGAAAGAAGGTGACCGTGACGCACGGGCCTCTCCTGCCCGGGCATCCTCGCGAGGCCTGGCTGAGCCGGCTGGGGTGAGTTCAACCCCCACAGCCCAAGCAACTCCCAAGGTGCCCTTGCCTGATGCCGCCACCACAACCGTTGGGGCGCAGCAGGCTCCACCTCAGGATACTGTGGTCACGCTGCCGTCTTCTCCTCCTACTCCACCGACTGCTGTTTCCCCGACTCCTCCTACTGTTCTGGATCGTGCTGCTGCCGAACTGGACCGTCTGCGGCAGGATCTTCTGGGCGCCGACCCTCGTTTAGTGGCCGGGCACTTGGAGCTGGCTTCCGGCTGGATTCGCTCCGATGCTTCGATTCGGGCGGCGCTGGTCCAGGCCTCGACGGCTTGCGACGGAGAAGCATGCCGTCCTTGGGGCGAAGGCTGCTCGCGACACCGCCTTGGGGGAGGTGGCTAATGTCCGAGGTCGCTGCAAGGCATTGGAGAGCGAGCTGCAGGACCAGCTCGCCGAGGAGACCCGCCTTCGCCAAGATCAGGAGGAGGCATGAAGGCTCGTGAGGCGGCTGTCAAGGACTGGGACGCCAAGCTCAAGAAGCGCTGTGACCGCCTAGGGACGCTGGAGCAAGAGTTGGAGGCGAGGAAGGTCGAGCTGGACGACAAGGCACGGGTTCTTGCCGAGGATCGCGTGGCCTTCGCGAAGATGGAGGAGAAGGCTCGAACTTCGCTGAAGACACTTTATGAGAGCGTCCTGGAGAGCCCGCTGGCCGGTGCCAAGGACGGCCCCGCCAAGTTGCTTCCCTTCCTGGTTCATGCTCTTGAAGATGTCACCCTTGGCCTTGGCCCTACGGCTGAGGCCGAGGTGCGTGCCTTGTCTTCTGCAGCGCTGACGCGGGTCCTTACCCACATCTATCTTCGCAACCCCAACGTCGACCTCGACAGCCTGCTAGAGCCCAGTGAGCGGCGAGCTTGCCGCTGCCGCTGCTGAGGCCGTGAAGGGTCGTGCGGAGGCTCTGCTGGGGAACTTCCGGGCCTTCAGCACCAAGCTGAAGCGGGGCGCTGCCGACCCTGCAGCTCCACGAGGCGAACCTGCTCTTGCTTTTAATTCCTGCACATGTACCATGCCTCGGGGAGGCGTTAAAACTTGCATTTGGTGCTGTGATAATAGTATGGACTGTAATATTTGCTTTTGAATTCCTTGAAATTTGCGCTATTTCCTTCCTACTTGCTTATGTTCTACGCCGGCAGAGCCCGGCCCCATGCATACCTCAGCCGCCGTTAGCCCCGACCAGAAACCAGGACGGGAGCAAGGAGTGAGGGGCTACGTGACAAGTTAGGCTCCTGAGTCGCGATGCTTAGGAGTCCCCCTTGGCGCTCGAACAACAAGTAGGGAGGTGAGATGTGGGGGTGACTCCTTAGGGAGGTGAGATGCGGGTGGATCTACCGTTCTACGTCTGCAGAGCCTGGCCCCGCACATACCTCAACCGCCGTTAGCCTTTCGGAACTAAGGAGTGAGGGGCTACGTGACCAATTAGGCTGTTGAGTCGCGATGCTCAGGAGGCCCCCTTGACGCTCAAACGGCCTTCGTACCTTGGCTCCACTCGGGGAGGGACGTGCGACGAACCAGGCCCGGGGGGCCTGGCTGGGTGCCGTGCGTCTGGGCGTGACCCAGGCGTAGCCCCCGTGTCCAGCCCCCTCGCGCGGCACTCCCGAGGGGAGGCGTTGCGATGAGGCTAGACACTGAGCTCTGGGCTCCCTGAGGTTGATGCGGCCTGGGGGCCACCCTCAGTTGTTTATCACCAGCGCAGAGCATAGAGCTTCCGTATGTGTACGGGCATAGCCGCTCCTCGGCAGTGTTGTCAGCCAGCGCGGAGCATGGTGCTTCCACTGGTGCGTGGGAGGGGGCTCCCCTCCGGGAGGAGCCCCCGAGGCGTGTACAGCCCCGCCCTGACACGTGGCTGGCATGGTAGGGCCTGACGAGGTGTATATGGGCACCCGTGAGCCAGCGCGGGACTCACGGGGCCCTACCTCAAGGCGGGTTGCGCCTGGCACTGGGCCTTATCTTTTGATGTGTTCCCGCAAATTTGGTTAGATGCCAGCGCTCTACGTCCTCGGGTCCCGGCCCTCGAGCTGGTCTCAGCCGTCGCTGGTATGCCAGGTCGCGATGCCGTGGACAAGGCCAGAGGGTGAGGGCTGGAGAGCCGGTAGGAGCCCTGAGTCGTGATGCTCAGGTACCCCCCTTTAACGTGCAAGCTTGGTTAGATGTCGAAGCTCTACGTCCTCGGGTCCCGGCCCTCGAGCTGGTCTCAGCCGTCGCTGGTATGCCAGGTCGCGATGCCGTGGACAAGGCCAGAGGGTGAGGGCTGGAGAGCTGGTAGGAGCCTTGAGTCACGATGCTCAGGTACCCCCCCTTTAACGTGCAAGCTGCTGACATCAAGGAAGAAAACGTGCCACGGACAGGCACCAAATAACAAGCATGATGGGTCGAAAGCATGGCCCGAAGATAAACGCAAGAGGGGTACATGCCGCTGGGTCTGGCCCGAGCGACTTGGGGATAATGCAGCCCGAGGGGCGCCCCCAACAAAGTAAGCTAAGAACATGAGCAAAAGGGATACACGCCGCAGGGACGGACCCATGCGGCCTGGGAATGATGCAACCCGAGGGCGCTCCTAGCTGGAAATGAAACTTGAAAGATGTCACCTGATAGTGTTGACGACGAAGGGGTGTTGGTGTAGCAGACTCGGTGGGCTGCGGGAGCCGATCCTCACGAGCCCCCAGGCCCTGGGGCCTCGGGAGGCTCTGGAGGCGCTGGTGGCTCCTCGCGGACCATCTCCATCTCTGCCAGGGCTGCGGAACGCCTGACCTCTTGAGCCTCCAGGATGCCCCTCATGAGGCGCTGGTACGTGGCAGCCGCGTTCGGCAAGCCATAAGGCATGCGAACGTAGCTGTGGGGTGGACCTTCGCAGCGCCCCACTTGCGAGGGCCAGAGGCGCTCCTGAGAGGCGGCTCGATTGAGCCCTGGTATGTCGATGCAGACGTGCAGCCCACCATCCTCGCCTAGATGGGGGCCCACAGCGGGTAAGCGGCGGCTACCTCTCATGACTCTTGACTCCTGTAGCTCCTGAATGGCCTTGCTGACAAACTCCTGAGGGTTTGGCCCTCCTTGCCTTGCTCCTTCTTGAGGGAAACGTGCTTCGAAACACGCCTCCAAGTGGTGCCCAAGCGCCTCCCTCATGACCTTGGCGAGGTCGGCGGCCCTCCAGGGGAGAGCCCCCGAGCCCTGCTTGAGGAGGGCGCCGGGCGTGCTTCCCTATGCGATGGAAGGAGGTTCCCCTTGGGCAGGCGCGGGCCCTGAGGGGCCTGCCTCCTGAGGGATCGGGCCGGACGATGTCTTCTTCTTCTTGGGGGCGGTCTTGGGAAGCCTCCTGCTTCCGTGATCCGGGTCTTCCAGTGATGCGGCCTGAAAGGCTCGTTCCAGGGAGCACACCACGTCTTTCTCTTCGCAGGGTACCGTGATGACTCCACCACTTCCTGGCATCTTGAGGATGTTGTAGCCGTGGTGGGTTACGGCCATGAACTTGGCTAGCGCTGGGTACCCGAGGATGGCGTTTTATGGCAAGCGAATGTGGGCAACGTCGAAGTCGATGAGCTCGGTGCGGTAGTTGTCGCACGCCCCGAAGGTGACAGGGAGGCAGACCTGCCCAATCGGGACCATGGAGCCGTCGGTGACTCCGGAGAAAGGCTTGGTTGGCTGAAGCTGATTGTAGGGCACCTGGAGATTGTTGAATGTTTCCACGGACAGGACGTTGAGCCCTGCCCGGCCATCGATGAGGGTCCTGGTGACTAGCACGTTGCTGATGATTGGGGAACAAAGCATTGGGAGAACTCCGGCTGTGGCCGCGCACTTGAGCTGATCCGCTGAGCTGAACGTGATGGTGCACGCCGACCACCTGATAAGGCGCGTGGCCTCGAGCTTGGGGAGGACTGCATTTACTTCACGGGTGAACTGCTTGAAGATGCGTTGAGAGGCTGGGGCTTGAGCTCTGCCCAGGATGCAGGCGATCGCACGTGGCTCCTGGAAGCTCCCAGCCCCCTCGTCCTAATGACGGTCCTCATTTTTCCTTGGCTGTGGCGGCAGTGGAGGGAGGCCTGCGTTTCCTTGTGGGCGATCCTCGCGAGGCTGATCCCTCCAGTCTCCCTCGTGAGGCGGGTCATGCCAGCAATCCTCGCGAGGTTGGTCGCGCCACCCTTGGCGAGGGCCGCGGTCTTGCTAGCGTCCTGCGTTCCTTCCTCCTCCTCGACCGTAGCCCCGGTCGCTGCAGTCGAGACGTCGGCCGATCCTTCCTTCACGCACGACTCGGAGCTCTTGGCATTCATTGGTGTTGTGAGTGTGGAGGTCGTGGTACACATAGTACCGGCTGCCCTTGGAAGATTCGGGCTGATCTCTGCCCCGCTTGGTGTCTGGTTCTGCCGCGAGCACGGCAGCCCCCTTGCGCTTCACATCCTTGGCCTTGGGTTTCTTCTCTTCTGGGTCTGCGGCAGGCAGCTCGAGGAGGGAGAGACGCCCTTCCTCAGCCCTGGCGCACTTGGTCGCCAAGTTGAACAGCTCCAAGGAAGTGCACAGGTCTTCATGCATCGCCAGCTCCTCCTTCATCTTGACGCCGCGCACGCCGTCGGAGAAGGCTGAGATGATGGCCTCCTCGGTCGAGGCGTGCGTTGTTGAAGCGCTGGATGTACTTCTGCAGGGTTTCCCCTGGTTGCTGCTTGATATGGCACATGTCGCTCACGGCGGGTGGCCGGTCGCGAGTACCCTGGAAGTTGGCGATGAAGCGGGTGCGCATCTTGTCCCAGGAGGAGATCATGCTTGGAGCCAGGTTCAGGAGCCAGGTGCGGGCCCCGTCCTTGAGCGCCATGGGAAACCAGTTCGCCATGACCTTCTCGTCTCCGTTGGCAGCTTCGATGCCCAGCTCGTAGAGCTGGAGGAACTCTGCAGGGCCAGCCGTACCGTCATAGCGAGGAGGCAGGTCTGGCTTGAACTTGCCGGGCCACGCGACGCTGCACAGCTCGGTGGTGAAGGCGTGGCAGCCTGCTGTGGCCACGGGAGGCCTTGGGTGACGAAGAGCTTGGTCCTGCGGGTCCCCATGCGCTGCAGCTGGGAGCAGCGCGGGGTCTTGACGTGCTGGAGCAGCAGCATGGTCGCGACGAGCTGGAGCAGGGAGCACTCGGGAAGCTTCTCGCGGGCAAGGGACTTCTTGGCAGCTCTGCTCTTGCCACGCTGGCGCCTGATGGAGCGGGTTCCGCCCAGGGGCCACGCGCCTTGGGGCCAGGGCGCCTTCTTGATGGGGAGGCGGCTGAGGCGCCCCCGGAGCTTTGTCGTCTGCGTAGGGCGGGGTGCGGTGCAGCGGGACGGATGGCGTAGGAGAGCCCCCTGCGGCACGGACGAGCTTGGCGACGCGGTCGAGCCATTCTTCGTAGACATCGTCGACAGGACGGTAGCGCAGGAACTTGTTTGCCGCGATGAGCACAGCTCGAGCCTCCATGGGCGTGCGGAATGCGCGAGACGAAGAACCAGCTAGGGTGAGCGAGGGTGTAGCAGTGCGGCCGTCTTGCCTCACGGAGGGATGCTGGGACGATGCTTGCTGCTCGTTCCCCGCCGGGCCGGTGGCGGCGTTGACGGCAGGTGACGGGGAACGACGAGGGCGCCCGCCGACGGGAGCTATCTGGGCGACACAGGAAGCGAGGGTGGCTCGGCGCTTGGCGCGGGCCCGACGAGCATCAGACATGGATGCGATGGTCGGAGAAGAACAAGGTGACGGAAGACGAATTCCGGCGCACCCCTACCTGGCGCGCCAAATGTCGGATTTCGGGTTCTGGCAGACCCTTGAGGTTCGAACACTGGGGTGCGCACGGAGATTTTGCCCTCTACCTACCTGCTCCTCGCCGACTCGCTAGGATCTAAACTACGAAAGGAACAACACAAGAGACACATAGTTTATACTGGTTCGGGCCACCATTGTGGTGTAATACCCTACTCCAGTGTGTGGTGTGGTGGATTGCCTCGTGGGCTGTTGATGAACAATACGAGGAAGAATAGCCTCGCGAGGGTCTGTTCTTGGCTGGGACGATGAACTGCTAGGAGGAGTTCAGCCGCCCTTCTCTCTCTCTCACTCTCTTGATTCAGGTGTCTCTACCCTGGGGGTGGCTAGTCCTATTTATAGGCAAAGTCCCTGGGCCTCTTCCCAAATATTGAGCGGGAAGGGTGCCAACAATTGGCCATTTTTAAGGGGAACATCGGGTACACTTATCCTGACTAAAGTTGGTCCTCGCCTGTCAAAGGCTCTGGTGGTGACGCCTGCTTGGGATCCACAATGACTTCCTTCCTGCCGTTGGGCTGGTCTTGGTCTTGTTGCACCGAAATGGATGCCTTTGCTTGATGCTCTCGCCTGCACTTGCTCCCTTTGCACCAAAGAGGAAAGGAGGACACTGCGCGGGCTGGCGCCCGACTGGTGCCCTTGGTCGTCATGGCTTGCGTCATGGGCACCTCGCGAGGTACCCCGCCTTGAACTCTCCGCCTCCTCGTGAGCCAGCCTGATGAGGCCGTGCCTGAGGAAGCTCCTTGTCGTCCGCCCCGCGAGGCTTGGCCCCTCACGAGGGTCTTGAGCTTGTGTTGGTGAAGATGGGCCGTGCTGGGGCCCCCTTTGAGCCACGCCGCAGGCCGCAGGCAGGCAAGTCTGGGGACCCCCGTTCCCAGGACGCCGACAGTCATAAGATATCTAGGGACTCCAAACCTCGGAAAAATAACTTCTTTAAGCATTTCAATAGAAGTGTTATGATCAGCACTACTAGTTGGAATAACTTCTACCCAGTTAGTAACGTAATCAACAGCAACTAAAATATGTGTTTAACCATTAGAGGTAGGAAAAGGTCCTATATAATCAAAGCCCCAAACATCAAATGGTTCAATAACAAGAGAATAATTCATAGGCATTTCTTGACGTCTACTAATGTTACCTACTCTTTGGCATTCATCGCAAGATAAGACAAATTTACGAGCATCTTTGAAGAGAGTAGGCCAATAAAAACCAGATTGTAGTACTTTGTGTGTAGTTCTATCTCCAGCGTGGTGTCCTCCATAGGATTCAGAGTGACACTTGCGTAGGATCTGTTCCTATTCATGCTCAGGCACACAACATCTAATAACACCATCTACTTCTTCTTTATAAAGGTGTGGGTCATCCCAGAAGTAATGTCTTCAATCATAAAAGATTTTTTTCTTTTGCTGGTATGTGAAGCTAGGCGGTATAAATTTAGCAACAATGTAATTAGCATAATCAGCATACCAAGGAGCAGTACGAGAAGCATTAATGACCGCTAATTGTTCATCAGGAAAGCTATGATTAATAGGCAGTGGGTCATCAAGAACATTCTCTAACCTAGACAAGTTGTCTACAACGGGGTTCTCAGCTCCCTTTCTATCAATAATATGCAAGTCAAATTCTTGGAGCAAGAGAACCCATCTAAGGCCTTGTACAATGGGAGGTGCTTAGAGAGATGCTTAAAAAAATAAACCGGATTTTTCTGAAGCACCGGTGCCTATTTCTATAGGAGGGACCCTTTGTTAAGCGTCTATCCTGTACAAATAAGCACCGGTGCTTAAGAAAAGCCTGGTTTATTTCTCCAAGCACCTCTCCTAAGCACCTCCCATTGTACAAGGCCTAATGAGCCTAGGCTTAGCATCTTTCTTTTCCAAGAGATATTAAATAGCAGCATGATCAGTGTGAATAGTAACTTTGGAATCAACAATATAAGGTATAAACTTATCACATGCAAACACAACTGCTAAGAACTCTTTTTCAGTAGTAGCATAATTTCTCTGGGCAGTATCAAGAGTCTTACTAGCATACTGGATAACATTCGATTTCTTATCGACTCTTTGCCCTAGAACAACACCTACAGCATAATTACTAGCATCGCACACAATTTCAAAGGGTAAATTCCAATCAGGTGGCTGAACAATAGGTGCAGTGATCAAAGCTTTCTTAAGTACTTCAAATTCTTCTACACAATCATCATCAAAGACAAAAGGAGTATCTTTTTGCAATAAATTAGTCAGAGGCCTAGAGATTTTGGAAAAGTCCTTAATGAACCTCCTATAAAAACCGGTGTGACCAAGGAAACCTCTTATACCTTTTATGTCCTTGGGACATGGCATCTTTTCAATAGCATCAACTTTGGCTTTATCAACTTCAATACCTCTCTCGGAGATCTTATGCCCCAAGACAATGCCTTCATTAACCATAAAGTGACACTTTTCCCAATTCAGGACGAGACTAGTGTCTTCGCATCTCTGCAAAACTCGATCAAGATTTCTCAAACAATAATCAAAAGAGGATCCATAAATGGAGAAATCATCCATGAATACCTCACAAATCTTTTCACAAAAATCAGAGAATATAGCCATCATGCATCTTTGAAAGGTAGCAGGTGCATTGCATAAACCAAAAGGCATACGTCTATAAGCAAAAGTACAAAAAGGGCAAGTAAAAGTAATTTTAGATTGATCCTTCACTGACACAGGTATCTGAGAGAAACCAGAATAACCATCTAGAAAGCAGAAATGTGTGTGTTTGGATAGTCTTTCTAGCATTTGATCAATAAAAGGTAAAGGGTAATGATCTTTCTTAGTAGCTTTATTTAACTTACGGAAATCAATTACCATCCTATAACCTGTAATAATTCTTTGCGGGATCAATTCATCTTTATCATTAGGAACAACGGTAATACCTCCCTTTTGAGGAACACAATGGACAGGGCTTACCCATTCACTATCAGCAACGGGATAAATAATACGTGCCTCAGGGAGCTTTAGTATCTCCTTTCTTACCACTTCCTTCATCTTGGGATTTAATCGTCTTGGAGGATCTCTAACTGATTTGGCATCGTCCTCCAATGTAATTTTGTGTTGACATAACGTGGGACTAACACCCTTAAGATCATCCAGAGTATATCCAATAGCGGCTCGGTGCTTCTTCAGAGTTTTCAATAATCTTTCTTCTTTCTCTGAAAAGTTAGCACTAATAATAACATGATATATTTCTTTTTCATCAAGATAAGCATATTTAAGATTATCAGGTAATGGTTTGAGTTCCAACACGGGATCACCCTTGGGTGGAGGGGGATCCCCAAGAATTTCAACGAGAAGGTTATGTTTCAGCATAGGTTCTTGTTTAAGGAACACTTCATCTATTTCCTCCCTTTCCTTCACAAACATATGGTTTTCATGGTCTAGCGAATATTGTTCTAACGGATTAGTTGGAGGAACAACAATGGAAGCAAGACCAATAATCTCATCCTTACTAGGCGGTTCCCTATCACGAGGTTGTCTACTAAACTTAGCGAAATTAAACTCATGAGACATACCATCTATGCCAACAGTGAGAGTATTCTTTTCACAATTAATCTTAGCACTAGCTATATTCAAGAAGGGTCTACCAAAAATAATGGGACAAAAATCATCTTGAGGGGAACCAAGAACAAGAAAATCAGCAGGGTATTTAACCTTCCCACACAAAACTTCAACATCTCTAACAATCCCAAAGGGTTTAATGGTATCCCTATTAGCAAGCTTAATAGTAACATCAATGTCTTCTAATTTAATGGGTGCAATGTCATGCATAATTTCTTGATACAAGGTATAAGGTATTGCACTAGCACTAGCACCCATATCACATAAGCCATGATAACAATGATCTCCTATTTTAACAGAAATAATAGGCATGCCTACGACAGGTCTACGTGTCTTAGTATCTGGCCTAGCAATATTAGCAGTGTCACCACAGAAAGAAATAACATGCCCATCTAAATCCTCTTCCAAGAGATCTTTAACCATAGCAATACTAGGTTCAACATTAATTTCCTCAGGAGGTGTATAAGTCCTAGTATTACTCTTACGAACAACAGTCGAAGCTTTAGCATGATCCTTTATCCTAACAGGAAAATGAGGTTTTTCAACATAAGCAGTAGGAACAATAGGATCACTATAGGTAATAGTCTTTTCTTCGACTGTAATAGGTGCAACTAATTTCACTTCAACAGGAGGATTATATTTAAACCACTTCTCTTTAGGGACATCAATGTGAGTAGCAAAAGATTCACAGAAAGAAGCTACTATCTCAGAGTCAAGTCCATACTTAGCGCTAAATCCACGAAAAGCATCGGTATCCGCAAAAGATTTGACATAATCAAACTTGGGTGTCGTACCTGACTCCTTACCATCATTGGAAGCCCAATCTTCAGAGATGCGTTTAATTCTTTCCAATAAGTCCCATTTGAAATCAATAGTCTTCAGCATATAAGAACTAGCACAGCAAGTATCGAGCAGGTTGCGATTATCAAGAGAAAGCCGAGCATAAAAGTTCTGAATAATCATTTCTCGAGAGAGCTCATGATTGGGGCATGAATATAACATTGACTTAAGCCTCCCCCAGGCTTGAGCGATGCTTTCTCCTTCGCGAGGCCAGAAATTATATATGTAATTACGATCACGATGAACAAGATGCATAGAATAGAACTTCTGGTGAAATTCCAACTTCAATCGCTTATAATTCCAAGATCTCGTATCATCACATAGCCTATACCATGTCAATGCATCTCCCTTCAAAGATAAAGGGAAGACCTTCCTTTTGACAACATCATCGGTAATACCTGCAAGCTTAAATAATCCACAAACTTCATCCACAAAGATAAGGTGTAAATCGGGATGCAATGTTCCATCTCCTGCAAATGGATTAGCTAGCAGTTTCTCTATCATACCCGAAGGAATCTCAAAGTAAATATTTTCATAAAATTCAGTAGGTTGGGGAGCAACTCTTTGCTCTTCTGGTTGGGGTGAAGATACCCCAAACAAGCCCCTCAAAGGATTAGTTTCCATAGTGACAAGTAACAGAAAATTTCAGCACACTATACATATGTTTCCTTAGCAAGTTCCACTCACCAAAAGTGCTACACTCCCCGGCAATGGCGCCAGAAAAGAGTCTTGATGACCCACAAGTGTAGGGTATCAATCGTAGTCCTTTCGATAAGTAAGAGTGTTGAACCCAACGAGGAGCAGAAGGAAATGATAAGCGGTTTTCGGTAAGGTTTTCTCTGCAAGCACTGAAATATTAGGTAATAGATAGTTTTGTGATAAGATAAATAGTAACGAGTAACAAGTAAATAAAGTAAATCAAGTGCAGCAAGGTGGCCCAATCCTTTATGTAGCAAAGGATAAGCCTGGACAATTTCTAATAATGAGAAAGGAGCTCCCGAGGACACATGGGAATTATCGTCAAGCTAGTTTTCATTACGTTCATATGATTCGCGTTCGGTACTTTGATAATTTGGTATGTGGGTGGACCGGTGCTTGGGTACTGCCCTAACTTGGACAAGTATCCCACTTATGATTAACCCCTATTACAAGCATCCACAACTACAAAAGAAGTATTAAGGTAAACCTAACCACATCATTAAATATATAGATCCATATCAGCCCCTAACGAAGCAATGCATAAACTAGGGTTTAAGCTTTTGTCACTCTAGCAACCCATCATCTACTTATTACTTCCCCATGCATTCCTCTAGGCCCAAATAATGGTGAAGTGTCATGTAGTCGACGTTCACATAACACTACTAGAGGAAAAGACAACATACATCTCATCAAAATATCGAACGAATACCAAATTCACATGACTACTAATAGCAAGACTTCACCCATGTCCTCAAAAACAAATGTAACTACTCACAAAGCATATTCATGTTCATAATCAGAGGAGTAATAATATGCATAAAGATCTGAACATGTGATCTTCCACCAAGTAAACCAATTAGCATCAACTACAAGGAGTAATCAACACTACTAGCAACCCACAGGTACCAATTTGTGGTTTTGATACAAGATTGGATACAAGAGATGAACTAGGGTTTTGATAAGAGATGGTGCTAGTGAAGATGTTGATGGAGATTGACCCCCTCCCGATGAGAGGATAGTTGGTGATGACGTTGGTGATGATTTCCCCCTCCCGGAGGGAAGTGTCCCCGGCAGAACAGCTTCGCCAGAGCCCTAGATTGGTTCCGCCAAGGTTCCGCCTCGTGGCGGCGGAGTTTCGTCTCGTAAGCTTGCCCATGATTTTTTCCAGGGTAAAAGCTCTGATATAGCAGAAGATGGACACCGGAGGCCCACCAGGGGGCCCAGGAGATAGGGGGCACGCCCTGCAGGGGGGGGCCTCCTGTCTCCTGGACAGGGTTTGGGCCCCCTGGTGTATTTCTTTCTCTCAATAATTCTTATAAATTCCAAAACAATGTTTCGTGGAGTTGCAGGACTTTTGGAGCTGTGCAGAATAGGTTTCCAATGTTTGCTCCTTTTCCAGCTAAAATTCCAGCTGTCGGCATTCCCCCTCTTCATGGTAAACCTTGTAAAATAAGAGAGAATAGCCATAAGTATTGAGATATAATGTGTAATAACAGCCCATAATGCAACAAATATTGATATAAAAGCATGATGCAAAATGGACGTATCAGCTGGCTGGATGGTGATGGTTTGGATGAGATTTATAATATAATCGAGTTAGTTTTGTTAGGGCTTGATCCCTAGTATCCACTATGTTCTGAGATTGATGTTGCTATGACTATGCTATGCTTAATGCTTGTCCCTAGGGCCTGAGTGCCATGATTTCAGATCTTAACCTATTATATTTTCATGAATATATGTGTGTTCTTCATCCTATCTTTCAAGTTGTAGACACCTATTACGAGTTATGATCTGCATACCCCAAGGTGACAATAATTGGATTCTTTCCGATGATTACCGTAGTTTGAGGAGTTCATGTATTCACTAAGTGTTAATGCCTTGTTCTGGTTCTTTATTAAAAGGAGGCCTTAATATCCCTTAGTTTTCTTATGGACCCCGCTGTCACGAGAGGGTAGGACAAAAGATGCCATACAAGTTCTTTTCCATAAGCACGTATGACTGTATACGGAAAACATGCCTACATTACATTAATAAATTGGAGGTAGTTCTGTGTCGCCCTAGGTTATGACTTCTGCCACAATCATCCATAGCTGATCCAATGCCTACGAGCTTTTCACATATTGATCTTTGCTAAGTTACTTTCATTGTTGCTACGTTTACAATCACTACAAAACTGTTACCGTTACTATCATACTAATTTGCTACTAAATACTTTGCTGCAGATATTAAGTCTTTCAGGTGTGGTTGAATTGACAACTCAACTGCTAATACTTGTGAATATTCTTTGGCTCCCCTTGTGTTGAATCAATAAATTTGGGTTGAATTCTCTACCCTCGAAAACTGTTACAATCCCCTATACTTGTGGGTTATCACGGTTTCATAGAAAATCCATATCTAGGAAGGTCCAAATACAATGATAATTTTTGAAGATTTTTTCTGGACAATGAAGGACCCTAGAAGCTTCGGGAGAGATCGAGGTGACCCATGAGCCAGTCACACGGATACATGGCATGACCTGGGGGGCGCCTCCTGCCCGTGTGGGACCCTGAGCCTCTGTTTACTAGTTGGAATAGCTTCTACCCACTTAGTAACATAATCAACAGCAACTAAAATATGTGTATAACCATTAGAGGCAGGAAAAGGTCCCATATAATCAAAGCCCCAAACATCAAACGGTTCAATAACAAGAGAATAATTCATAGGCATTTCTTGACGTCTACTAATGTTACCTACTCTTTGGCATTCATCGCAAGATAAGACAAATTTACGAGCATCTTTGAAGAGAGTAGGCCAATAAAAACCAGATTGTAGTACCTTGTGTGCAGTTCTATCTCCAGCGTGGTGTCCTCCATAGGATTCAGAGTGACACTTGTGTAGGATCTGTTCCTGTTCATGCTCAGGCACACAACGTCTAATAACACCATCTACTCCTTTATAAAGGTGTGGGTCATCCCAGAAGTAACGTCTTAAATCATAAAAGAATTTTTTCTTTTGCTGGTATGTGAAGCTAGGCAGTATAAATTTAGCAACAATGTAATTAGCATAATCAGCATACCAAGGAGAAGTACGAGAAGCATTAACGACCGCTAATTGTTCATCAGGAAAACTATGATTAATAGGAAGTGGGTCATCAAGAACATTCTCTAACCTAGACAAGTTGTCTACAATGGGGTTTTCAGCTCCCTTTCTATCAATAATATGCAAGTCAAATTCTTGGAGCAAGAGAACCCATCTAATGAGCCTAGGCTTAGCATCTTTCTTTTCCATGAGATATTTGATAGCAGCATGATTAGTGTGAATAGTAACTTTGGAATCAACAATATAAGGTCTAAACTTATCACATGCAAACACAACTGCTAAGAACTCTTTTTCAGTAGTAGCATAATTTCTCTGGGCAGTATCAAGAGTCTTACTAGCATACTGGATAACATTCAATTTCTTATCGACTCTTTGCCCTAGAACAACACCTACAGCATAATTAGTAGCATCACACATAATTTCAAAGGGTAAATTCCAATCAGGTGGCTGAACAATAGGTGCAGTGATCAAAGCTTTCTT
This sequence comes from Triticum aestivum, assembly GCF_018294505.1. Taxonomy (NCBI): domain Eukaryota; kingdom Viridiplantae; phylum Streptophyta; class Magnoliopsida; order Poales; family Poaceae; genus Triticum; species Triticum aestivum. The sequence continues at coordinate 253,453,113 of NC_057801.1, read as the reverse complement.
AAGTACTTCAAATGCTTCTACACAATCATCATCAAAGACAAAAGGAGTATCTTTTTGCAATAAATTAGTCAGAGGCCTAGAGCTTTTGGAAAAGTCCTTAATGAACCTCCTATAAAAACCGGTGTGACCAAGGAAACCTCTTATACCTTTTGTCGTGGAATTGTCACGTCAGATGTCCTCGTGAAAGGACTTAGTTGTGGAGCCATCGCAACTAGGAAGCTTGAAGGGGTTAAACCGGGAAGAAGGACACGAGAGGTTTTATACTAGTTCGACCCCTTATGGTGAAGGTAAGGCCTACGTCTAGTTGGGTTTGGTATTGATGTTTCGATGACCAGGGAACGAGATATGCTATGCCCGGCTTTCGATGAGTTGTTTCTTGCCCTAAGCCGCCAGCAGGTTGTCCCCTTATATACACGGGTTGACGCCCTGTGGCTTATAGAGTCCTGACCGGCTTATAAACAGTGTCCGGCTCGGTGACTAGTTAAATCTACCTTATGATACAAGTCATGCCATCATGGCGGTTTACTACAATGGGCCTTAAGTCGCCCATGGGCCTTAAGCCCTTTATTGAACCGCCATCTTCATGCTTGGCCTTGTGCTTCTCTCTGGTGAATCCTCTTTGTGTAACCCGGCCCCTACTGGGCGGCTTACACAAATAGTTATATCCCCAACATTAGGCCCCAGATTGATTTGAACCTGTTCATGTCAATCTTAAAAATACCTTTAAAGAATAAATCTTCAGTCTTCTGACTATACGGAGGGTTTTCTTTAACCCACTATGACGTCATCTTCTGGATCCGTGTTAACCCGGCGTGACGTCATCCTTTCTTTAATTCCTTTTCTATTCCATCGTATCCTTCAACGGATCTCTGCTTTTATTGATTGTTCCGAAAGTCGAGGCGTCAGGGCCGCTGGATAATAATTCTTATCTCCTCGTTTCCCGTGCCGTCTCAGTTATCCTCTCCTTATAAATAGGCGTGACTTAGGTCTTCCATTCTTCCCTCTTTCAGTCGTCTTCTTCCTCTTGCCTCCTCTCGAGCTCCGCCGCCGCCGCCGTCGAACCCCTCGTCTTCATCGACTCAGGCCGCTGCATCAACCTGACTCTGACCAGAAATCGACGGTGAACCTCCGCAGCTCGTCCACATCCGTGAGTTCCTCTCCTTCCCTTTCTTTAGATCTACATTGGAACCTTGTTGAGTTCGTCGGCGTTCATCACCGCCCGACGCAAACCCTCGCTAGTTTGTACCTCCAATGCCCTGTTTAGATCGTAAAAACTATGTAGAACTGCTGCAGTAGTTGTTTGTGTTTATCTTGCATAGAAACAGATCTCATTTCCCTTGTTTGGAAACCCTCTTCGAGTACATGAACTTCTCTGCCCTATTTTTAGGTCTAGAAAATTTTCCTTTCAGAGCAATAATTTGATCCAGAATAATAGCTATCGTCTGTGAAACTTGTTTCTATCACCCGGAAAGCTTCTTCTGGTAAATGCCCTTAAACACAACTGTCCAGATGTCCGGCTTAAATAAATGACACTGATCTGTGAGCCTTACTTGCTTCTCCTGACCTTAGGAATTTTGAACTGCTCTTGATACTTGTAGCGGTTTAAATATTGTTGCACAGTCACCCTTATATCATTAGGCCCCTTTTTAAACCGCCATCTTGAATAGTTAAGATATTTTTTCTGGGTTAAACTGTAAACCGGAACTTCTTATTTTGTAATAGGCCAACTGTTGTCATGGCACCTAAGGCGGCCAAGGCCCCTGTAACTTGCAATTGGGTCCCATCCACAGTTACTAAGAGCAAACTTGCTGAGTTCGTGAAGTCTGACCACCTGCCAAAAAAGGAGGTCATGTCTTATCGTGCCCCTAACCCGTCTGAGGAGATGCCTCAACCCAAAGAAGGGGAGGTGATAGTTTTCACGGATCACATGAACCAGGGATTTGCCCCTCCCGGCTCAAAATTCTTCAAGGAAGTTTTGAATTTCTTTGATCTTAGACCTCAAGACATTGGACCCAATTCCGTGTCAAATCTTTGCTATTTTCAAGTCTTCTACGAGGTTTACCTGGGAGAGAAACCAAGTCTGCTTTTGTTTAGAGAATTGTTTTACTTGAACCGACAGAATGAACGTGCCAACGGGCCTAGTCTTGAGCTTGGCGGCATCTCAATCCAGCGGTGGAGAGATTGTCTTTTTCCTTACGCTGAGCTACCAAGTCACCCGAAAGATTGGAATCAGACGTGGTTCTACTGTCAAGACACTTCACCGGCTGATGAGAGGCCTCTGCCCGGTTTTCGCGCCCTACGCCTTGAGTCCAACCATCAGCTGGCGGATAAGTTGACCACTGTTGAGCGCATGCCTCTCAATCCCACCATCAAGAAGATCAAAGCTCTATTAGGAAACGGGTTAAACGGCATCGATCTGGTCCGGGTCTGGGTCACCTGGTGAATACTACCATTAAGCCGCCGCTCCGGCTTAATGTGTACTTACACAGGCGAGAAGGATGATCCGATGCGTCATAGTCCTGACGACTTACCAGACGACGTGGTAGATGCTACAACCCAGTCACTTCTGAAGGAGGGCACTGTAACTAGCAATGCCTTTGGCTTACTTCCCTTCTGCAAGAAGAACCCGGCTCCTGCAGTAAGCTACTGATCTTAATAAATATTCTTTAACCTGTTATACCTTCTTTGTACTTATGATTCCTTATCTTTTTCCACAGGCCGGTGATAATTTCTGGAAGGTCAAATATGACCACGAGGCTGCCAAACAAGCCAGGGCAACCAAGAAAAACGAAAGGAAAGCTGCCAAGACGGGCACCTCAAAGAAGAAGAAACCCAGCGCCTCTGACATGCTTAAATTGGATGACTCTTCTTCGGATGATGAAGAGGTAATCCTTTGATTTTCTTAACTCCCTTGTTGTTATTTTACTGACATTCTATCCTTTTAGGAGGATACAGGGAACAATCAAGGAATTGATGAAGAGGTAACTATAATCTCCTCCGACTCAGAGCCTTTGCCAAAGCAAAAAATCCGAAGGGTGACCCGGAAAGTAAGATTTTCACATCCTCTAGCTTACCAAGATCCTCAATTTCTTTTGAAGCAACAACAGCTTGAGAAACGTAGGCAGACTCGGGCCAATCAAGACGCAGAACTCTCCTCCGGCTTACCCGATGTAACCAGGAAGCGTCGGCCCGAGGTTATCTCTGATTTACGTTCTGCTTTACCTTTGGCAGGTTTAATTCGCCAACCTCTCAATTCATCTGACTCCAATTATCAGGATACCTCTCCTTCCTTAATGAGTCGATGCAATCAAACATGTCGGCTTTCAAAATGGTTCCCGGGTAATGTAACCTTTCTTACATTAAGTTTTACCGTACTTATGCTTTAATACTCATCCTTCTACCTTTATTGACAGCCGGCAAGTGAAGCCCAGCAAGAGGGCACGGAAAAATAAGCCGTCCCAAGACCCGGTTGTCACTGAGCCGGCGCTTGACTCGTTCGTTCCTGACAGCTCCACCCATCAACCGCCGCCTGAGCCGGCTTCTCATATTCCGGTGCCAACTTCTGACCTGCCTGCGGAAGATGTTATCCACAACTCTGATAACCCGAAAGCTCCTAGCCCGGGCAAGAAGACTAACCCGGAAGTTGAATATCTGAAGAGTCAATATGTTGAACCGGGCCGGCCTACTATTCTTGCCCAATGCACTGCCAAGGAAGAATTCGCCCAACGTCGAAAAGCCAAACAGGACATCACTGACTATACTCACTTAAGCATTGGTGATATAGTCTCGGGCTATCTGAACCAAGTGCATAGTAGTCGTGACCTGGAAATTGACATGGTGAAACAAATATAGCACAAATCTGAGGTATAATTTTATGCTATTTTTTCTGAATCTTACTTACTGTACCAGCCCCCAAGTCTATGGCTTATGAATGAATATGTTGTAGACTTAGAAATCTACTTACTGTTAGTTTGTCCGGTTTAAAGTGAATATATTTAACCCGGTGATAGCATGGGACTTTAAATTTGCATTACACATTAGCCCCCAAGTGTCAAGTATCTTTACTTGTAAAGTGCTTGAGACTTAATATATATGACCCGGTAGGGTAGGTTAAAAAATTCTTTAAGCATACATTAGCCCCCAAGTGCCAAGTATCTTTACTAGTAAAGTATTTGGGACTTGAATGTTACGTTACCATGATTCTTACCATAACCTGATGTTAATACATGCCACCATAAGTCAATTTGAGTCGGAGCTTGCTGGCCTGAAGAGCCAGCTAAAAACTCAAGAGCTTGAAACTCAGAAAGCCAACTCCAAGTTTGAATTCAGCGTCTCTGAACAAGAGAAGTTGAAGCAAAATTTTGAGTCAGAAAAGAAAATCTGGGCTGATGAGAAGGCTTCACAGGTGATTCGGGCCGAGACGGCAGAAGCATCTCTTGCAGAAGCAACAACCAAGCTGTCCGACTTAAAACGGCAAATATCCCAAATGGTCTCAGCCATCTTCGGTAAGTCACTCTGAAAAACCTCAAACATTGTAAACTTCCAAGGGTTGTTGTAATAGTTATCTCTGACTCATTGCTATGTTTGTGAACCTATAGGCCCCAGGAGTACCAACCTCAAGCAAAACATGCTGATCAAGCTTAAGGCAGTTTATACCTTAGTGGAACAGCTGTACTCCGGGTCACAACGTGCCTTGGCCGTTGTGGCCTTATCAAATACCACTCCCACCTCCTTCAAGATGTACTGAAGCATCTCTCAGTGCTGCCTCAACGAATTCAGGATTTAAGGCGGGCGCCGTCAAGAGCCGGAGCCGTGGCCGCATTAAGCCGGGGAAAGGCATGGGTGCCAGAACTTGACTTGGCCGATCTCTCTCTTGGATATCCAAGCCTGAAGGAGGACGGCACTCCATTTGATGATCAAGACTTCACCACCTGTGTCAAAATCGTTTGCCCCTTGGCGACCCTTATTGGGAATGATACTGATCTTACTAAGTATTCGCCGGGCTATGATAGCGAGAACCGGAGAATTCCAAACTTTCCATACGACCAAGTCAGCCTGATCCCTCCAATGCGTAAGCATACCTTTGCCCCTAAAGTGGACCCAGCCGGTTTAATAGATGATGAGGCTGAGTTTGAAGCTTTGAGTGGCATTGACTGGGCCTCGTCCACCTTCCAGGACAAAGTAAACGACGGAGAGGCGGAGAAGGATAAACCGGAGCCTTCAAGCCCGCCGAAGGAATGAACCGCTAGGCGTTTTATAACTTTGAAAAAACAATGCTTCACTTATTCAGACCCGGGGAGTCTTGTAATAGGATAGAAAAACCTTCTCAATGTTTGTCATGCCTTCGCGCATGTTTATAGCGCTTAACACTTTCGTATGCCGCCATTGTTATATATTTCCGGCTTATGTTGATCGTTTGTCTCCTTGATGTTAAATTTGCTTTGCCTTTTCCTGCAAACCCTTTGATAATCTTCCCGGTTCATATAATGCTTTACCTGGCACCTTAGAACCCGGGGTAATTAATATTAAGCCGGAAGAATTCAAAATCCATCTCACAGTGTTTTCAAAAGGTCTCAAAATAGTCAAGTAACTATGCTTATGATATATAATAAACAATGTTCAAAGGCCTATGATTCAAATACGATCAGTAAACTGTTGCAAAGGGGTTAAGCTAAGATTCAGATACGATCATATAGCCCCTAGTGGCTTTGGCGATGCCGATCAAGTGAGTATCGACAGCTATGTTCACTTTGGTTCGAATACGACCCATGTTTGAACAGGAAGCCCTCCAAGTGACCACAAGAGTTGTTTAATGACGCTGATTCGAATACGATCCACGTAGACACAAAGGAGTTAAGCTGTGATTCAAATATGATCAAGAAGCCCCCAAGTGGGTTTGGCAGTATGCCGATCAAGTGGGTATCGACAACTATGTTCACTTTGGTTCGAATACGACCCATGTTTGAACAGGAAGCCCCCAAGTGATCATGGCTAGATTCAGATATGATCATAAGCCGGACCAAAGGGAAAGCCAGATTCAGATATGATCCGCTCCCTGTTGGTGGTGTCCACCACCTGATAAAGAAGACATAAAAATATTCTTTATTGGAAAAAAGGACAGAGGTCCTGCTTTATTGCTTTATATAATATGTACATCGTCAAAAGTATATATATCTTAAGAGCCAGTGGCTCAAGTATAGTAAGGCCGAAGATGGGCAATATTCCACGACCGGCTGGTCTCCTCCTCCGACTTACGTGAGTCTTTGTGCTTGTCGGTGTCAAAACCGGCGGATCTCTGGTAGGGGGTCTCGAACTGTGTGTCTAGGCGGATGGTAACAGGAGACAAGGGACACGATGTTTTTACCCAGGTTCGGGCCCTCTCGATGGAGGTAAAACCCTACTCCTGCTTGATTGATATTGATGATATGGGTAGTACAAGAGTGGATCTACCACGAGATCAAGGAGGCTAAACCCTAGAAGCTAGCCTATGGTATGATTATTGTAATGGTTGTTGTGTCCTACGGACTAAAACCCTCCGGTTTATATAGACACCGAAGAGGGCTAGGGTTACACAGAGTCGGTTACAATGGTAGGAGATCTACATATTCGTATCACCAAGCTTGCCTTCCATGCCAAGGAAAGTCCCATCCGGACACGGGACGGAGTCTTCAATCTTGTATCTTCGTAGTCTTGGAGTCCAGCGGACGATGATAGTCCGGCTGTCCGGACACCCCCTAGTCCAGGACTCCCTCAGTAGCCCCTGAACCTGGCTTTAATGACGATAAGTCCGGCGTGCATAATGTTCGGCATTGCAAGGCGGTTTCTTCCTCCGAATAATCCATAGAAGATTGTGAACACCAGGATAGTGTCCGGCTCTGCAAAATAGTTTCCACATTCCACCGTAGAGAGAATATCATGTACACAGGTTTGATCTGCTGACGTATCTTGTAGCGTGACGTCACGCCACTACCAAGCCTTTACTTGAATCGTTTTTTATTATACCACCTCAGCGCGTTTAGCGAAGCGGTTTCCTTGGCACGTCTTGTCGAAGCAGAGATCGTGTTCCCCTTATCCCGGGATTCTCATCAATACGGACGTGGGCAACCCAACCGTGCCATTGATGGTGGCGCTTGGGAGATAAGCAAGTTTTACTAGGCCGGTGGGGACACATAGTCTTCGTCCGCCTATATATAAGGGGATAAGGATCCACCTTTTCACCTATGCCTTCTTCCTCCTTTGCTTATCCATCTCCGCGCAATCTCGAGCTCCAGTGCCCAAGTCCGTGCGTCTCGCCTCGACCTTCTCTGACCATGTCCGGAGCGGGAGGCAAATGGCTGGCCTCCACCGTTAAGGAGGAGCACATCGAAAAGCTGTGCGGCGCCGGATACCTCTCCAGCGACATCGCGCACCGGCTGCCCGACAAGGGGCAGCTCATCCCCACCCCCAGGCCCCATGAGAGGGTCGTTTTCCTTCCCCACTTCCTCCGCGGACTGGGCTTTCCACTTCACCCTTTTGTCCGGGGGCTCATGTTCTACTACGGCCTAGATTTCCATGATCTGGCGCCGAACTTCATCCTCAACATCTCGGCGTTTATCGTCATGTGCGAGGCCTTCCTCTGCATCCAGTCCCACTTCGGCTTGTGGCTCAAGACCTTCAATGTCAAGCCGAAGGTACTGAAGGGCACTCAAGCGGAGTGCGGAGGCACCATGTTGGGCAAGATGCCCAATGTCCTCTGGTTCGAAGGGGCCTTTGTGGAGTCCGTCAAGGGGTGGCAATCGGGGTGGTTCTACATCACCGAGCCGCGCGACCCTAAGTGGGCGGCAGCCCCCGAGTTCAGATCTGGTATCCCTATGCAGCTCACCTCCTGGAAAGAGAAGGGCTTGCTATGGGGTAGTTCGGAGGAGCTGACGGGACTCCAAGCCTGTATCCAGAAGCTGGTGAGCAAGAAGCTCAGGCTTGTCAATGTGGTCCAAGTCATGCTCATCTGCCGGATTCTCCCTTGCCAACAACGGGCGTTTAACTTGTGGGAGTTCAATCCGGCATAGCACCAGGCATTGAGCGGGCTCTTCGACAGGACGTACGAAGGCACCTAGAGGGTGCTGTTCAAGGGCGCCGAGGCTCCCGCATCCGCCACTGAAGATCGCGGATTTCGCTCGCAGCGTCCAGCTGACGAGGTAAGTGATTCTACCCCTTTACGGGACACTTGTTTTTAATAGTTTGACCCTAGGCGGGTTTCAATCTCCCTTTTCCTTTGACAGGACTGGATGAAGAAGGCCGAGCAGATCATCTTCCCGGCTCCCCTGCCAGAAAACCCAGTAGACGCCCGTTTAGCGGGGCTGCTGGTTCCGGCACCCCATGTGGTGCCAGAGAAGAAGGCCAAGAAGGAGGCCACGGGAACTCGAAGAAGTTCCCGGTGCTAGGTGGTATCGGACTCATCGTCTGATGGCTCTGAGGCGGACTCCTCCCCCGAAGTCAAGGAGGAGAAAGAGGACTCTCTCCCAGAGGAGGGAGAGAGAAAGAGGAAGGCCTCCCCAACAGGGGAGGCCGAAGGGTCCAAGAGGGGAAGAACTATTCCCCCGGACAGCTCCGCCAACGCCAACGTTGGCGATGAAGAGTGGCCCTCAAGGGCCAGGCCTCCGGCAAGATCGTAAGTATCCGGATTCCTGAATGATTTATAATTTCTTATGTGTCACATAGTGTCCTTCTAATGCCGCACACTGCCTGCAGTCCGGCCGATGATGATCTCCCCGCTTCGTCGAGCGGGTCGTTGGCTCCGTCGGATGTGGATTCCATCCCGACTGCCTCCACCCCTCGTGCCGCTGAGGACGCCGAGGTGGGATCCCAGAAAGGGACCCATCAGGGGGAGGCTCCGGAGGCGCCGCAAGGCAGCCTCCCGGACTTTGCGCCGGACTCCACGCCGGAACTCGCAGTGGTTCCGAAGTCCGGCAGGCGGCCCCTTCGCAAGAAGGGCAAGACCGTGACGCCGGCGGCCCCCGTCCAACCAGAGGCGCCGGACAACTTGTTGGAGGCGCTCAAAGGCGATTCCATCGAGGAAGAACACCGCACTATCATGAGTGCGGTGATTCAGAAGGTTCAGCTCGCCAAGAGCGGGCTGACCGAAGCCTGCAGTAGCCTTCTAACAGGCTTTGAGGTAAGAAGTTAAAAATATGTAATGTAATACCGCATAGACAGTAGCCCCTGATGCTCGGTTCGGTGTTCGGAAAGAAAAGCCGGACTGAGGATCTATGAAGATATACGCAGGGTTGTTAAAAATTATGTCAATATGGGTTTGCAGGCTGCGCTGTTGACCTCTGCCGCACTGACTGCGGAGGTCGGTGCATTGAAGCAAGATCTCAAGCAGTCCGAGCAAGAGCTCGGCCGTGCCAAGAAGCAGCTCGAGGACAAAGAAGGTGAGTAACACCACTTTGAATATTTACCTTACAGAAAAGGATTTCGGTTGCAATAAAAATAACAAGGATAACGTGGGTACTGCAGGGGCCACGAACAAGGTGGCGGCCCTGAAGGAGGCCGTATCCGCGGCCGAACGCAATGCGGCCGCGGAACGAGCGGAGCGAGAGAAGCAGGAGGCGCGGGTGGCGGAAGTGCGGCAAGAGCTCCAGGCTCTCATGGAAAAGCATGAGGGTTTGGAGCGCGACTCAAAGACTCGAGAGTCCGAGCTTGCCTCGGCCCTCGAAAGTGCCAAAGCCGCCAAGGCCGAGGCCCATATGGCCCTTCAGGAGATTGAGGCGGTGAAGAAAATAGCGGCGGGTAAGGCATTTTTCATGCAAAGCAAGCATGTTAATGTAAACTACCTGACACTTACCCGAATTCGGAGCTCTCTAGGGGCGTTTGCAGATCTGACTCATAGTGTGTCCGATGCTGCCGCATTCTACAGAGCCGAGGAGGGGAGCTCAATGGAGAAGGTCTTCTGGTCTCAGTACGCTGAGACCGGCCATCCGGTGCCCCCTAGCGACCAGCTGAAGTAGTTGGTCGAGCTCCACAAGGTAGCCGAGCAGGCCATGAAGGGCCTCATAGTCCGGCTGTGGCCTGGAGGGGCCATGCCTGGGAGCTACTTCGGCCTTGTGCGGCGGCTGGTGGATGCGTGCCCCTGGGTGGAGGTCATCAAGCGTTCCTCCTGTATTGAAGGTGCTCGTCGGGCCCTTGCCCGCGCAAAGGTGCATTGGGGCAGGCTGGATGCGGAGAGGCTTATCACTGACGCGCCGCCAACGGGCAAGGAGTATCGTACGCCCGAGATGTACTATAAGACTGTCCTGAAGGGTGCCCGCAAGATTGCGGATGAGTGCCCCAGAGATGTAATTATTGAGTAGACTCGCTATGTATTATCCTGTGCGCTGAAAACTTTGTTCATATGCGCTAAGCAACGCTTGTTTGATTTAAAATATTACCTTCTGTGCGGCCGTTTATAAAATCTGAGAGATGGCAAGTCGTCGGCTTCAGCCCCCAAGCCACGAGTGCTGGGGTGTTCGGGATAAACTTGAGCACTCTTGTTCCCATTTTTGGGTCCATCTAGGGAGGCGCTCAACACAACGAACAAGGCAACCAGACTTATAATGCTTGAACACTCTCACTTAGCCATAGAATTCTATAATTTTAAATTTCGGCGAAGCCCCTAGTATTCGGAAGACCGAGTTCGGGGCGCTATCCACGCCTTGGCTGGACATTATCCGGTTCTTTGCTTGAAGCGGTATAAGTCTTTAAGGACTCGAAAAGACCTCTCGAGCAGCGACCAGTCTCTCGCCTTATCATGACAGTCAGTTTTAGCTTTCTCCACTGAGGCGCTCGCCCAGCTCAACCGGGGCACAATCGCAGTGGTTCTCCCAGTGCCACCTTAGCCGACAGAACGGAACGTAAGGTACCAAAACGTGGGAGCCGGGCAAACCCAACTATTGACCCAAGACATGATTCGGAGCCGATTCATATAATGCTATAAGTTCGAGGTGCCGCACTTGTGAAAGTGTTCGGACTTATCACACCATAATGCGGGGAACATAAGCCCCTGGTGTATTCGGCCGTACCAAAATATACGGGTGCAAGATGTCATTAGTGAACATATATGTAAAGTAATGCAATTACAGGCAAAAAGTGCTGCATTATTTATTTAAGGAATTCTGCTATGAGTGCGGAATGATACAAATAGTGCGGTAAGCAAGGGATTGGACTAATTAAACATGTCCCCCTCCAGGGGTGGGCTGTGGACTGGTGTATATAATCAAATTTACTGCTCGTAATGGAGACCACCTGAGTGTTCGTCGCAGCCTTTTTCCCTCCCTGGCTGTTGCATCGTGAGTTCGGCGGGTTCGCCGCCGGACAGGGCCTCTGGTGAACACAGTCCTGTGTATACAAAGAAGGAAAAAATAAAAAATAAAAATAGGCGACACACTTGTGAGCCCCTGGTGTGGTCGAGCCACACTCTGGGTCTGTTGTGGTCGTGCC